>NW_022698925.1:0-585 GCF_011630105.1 Anneissia japonica | reverse complement strand
TATAGGCCTAAATGTTATTTTAGGAGGTTAAAAAACGGCTGAAAAATAGTTTTAGCTGCAAGTTGTTTACTAGGCCTATGGACCACCAATGTCTTAATTAAATTAAATGCATGTGATGTTCACGCTTTGTGGTTGTAGATATCTTACGTCACTAGTTTAAGAGTCGTGTGAGAGTTATTTATATCGATAGATATTAGAAGATACACTCGATATAATTGGGGGGTTTTTTTTGTGGACGTGGTGACATGGTTGTAAACTAAATATAAATTAATTCATAACTGGTTTTTTTAGCAAGATAAAAATTCCACACTTTGTTTAAGTTGTTTAAGTTTTAGGTTTAGTCATTATCATTCCTCCCTGAATATTCGATAATTGGATTTCAATAGTTCTAACGTGTTCAACTTATTGTATTAAATAAACAACCAATCAGCAACATTTTTCTTTAAATATTTTCCATACTCTAATCCAACAGCGCCACCCATCGACAGATGAAGCAAATCGTCCGATGAATGAAAATGAAAACTTTTACCACCACGACAGGAAATGATACAGGGGTGGCGCCAGCGGGGAGGCCGGGGGTCATCG
>NW_022698924.1:0-675 GCF_011630105.1 Anneissia japonica | reverse complement strand
TAGATAAAGCATACTGTACTATTAATATAATAATTTTGTTATATTCTTTTCATGAAGACATTAACATAAAATTAAGCCTGAATTACTTAGTCTAAGCACAGTCACTGAAGGGCACATCCCCCACCCCAAAAAACTGAATTGATTCAATTTGTGTAGTAATTGTTCTTGGTAAACAGTAGTAAATAGTTGCTATATAATTGTGGATGGCTATTCTTGATTTGTCTTCATGGTCAGTTGTTTATGCTGGGTCGATTCATTGCCAACATTATTGTCTCAATATGCTTATTACAATATAAAATCATCGTATTTGATTCACAATACAGTAGTAGTAATTCCAGTAGTACAGTGGTTATTTTGCTGTCGATAGGAATTCGATCCAACTCGGCCACAAGTCAACTCGGCCACAAAAAGTTTGGCTACAGTCAACTTGGCCACAAGTCAACTCGGCCACAAGTCATTTACTGGTATTGCTGTTATTATTGTTGTCATTGTTGTTATTATTGTTGTATTTATTACCGTTACTTTTAATATTAATTATTAGTCTTAGCATTAACATTATATATTGTTCAATTTTTTGCTGATATTATTATTATTATTACAGTACCATATAAATAATAAATAATTTTCAATTTTTTATTATTATTATTCATATTATTATTATTAATTATTATTTAT
>NW_022698923.1:0-572 GCF_011630105.1 Anneissia japonica | reverse complement strand
ACAGTGGAACCCCTCATTTAAATACGGCACGGGCCCAGAGCCGTTCGTAAATTCGGATATTCGTAAAATCGGGGTTGATCCAAATTCCTATATATTTGCCTAGGCTAAGCCTACAGTAGGCAACTTATAAGCATTCTGATCCCTCTAGGCCCTACACAAATTTGTTTTTATCGGACATTTTTACCTTATTAAATACCTAGATACCTCCAACACAAACTTCCATAGATACTTGTTTATTATATATATTGATCATTCAATAAAACAATCAAGCACTATGTTGAATTTTAAAGCTGAAAACGATGTTTGAAAGAGAAGTAAAATTTGTCGCATGCACATGTGTGCAGCCATGAAAAACACTGACTTAGACCCGTTACAGGCCTCCTTCACTTGAGAATACATAGTACTGTATAGTATGGTGTGTTGTGTTGTATGCATGCAAATAACAGTTACAATTCGAGCGAATTTTTTTTAAAAATCTTTCGCTTAAATTTTTATAACGTCATCCCCTTTATATTGCGTTCGTAAAATCAGGAATTCGTTAAATCGGGGTTCGTAAAAGAGGGTTTCTACTG
>NW_022698922.1:354-800 GCF_011630105.1 Anneissia japonica | reverse complement strand
CTTATAGATAACTTTGTAACCACATGCGTCAGAGAGGGAAGGTAGGCCTACGATCCCTATACCTGTGTTTGCACTGTGAGTGTATCCCCGGGGTCCATCGGACATAGGAGGCCTAATATTGGCTAAGTGAATTTGAAGCCTCAATTTTATGGCGTGAAAACTAGTAGGTCCCTATGTACAGGCGCGTAACAGGGGTCTTGAGTCAGGGGGGCAAAGGTATTAATTTTCCCGGTTAGTAATTTATCATACCCACCCCATCCCCCTCCCCATATAGAAAACAATACGACATAGGGCTTATCTTATTTATAGGCCACACATTTGAAACTAAATATAAGCATTTTCATCATAGTTTTATTTATTACAAACATAATATTCTTTCACCATCAACATACAATTGAGGCCCTTCTTTTAGGTTTAAACGATCTATCTTAAATTTTTCTTTCTTG
>NW_022698922.1:0-241 GCF_011630105.1 Anneissia japonica | reverse complement strand
CTATCGTAACAAAAAAAATGCGAAATCTGAGGATTTTAGGCACTTTCAGAGGATGAAAAGGGCATTTATCAAGGGGTGGGGAAAGATTTTCCAAAGATGGATATTTTCTCCTTGTCCCCCGGTGTTTTGAATTCTAATTTCGTCGGAATTTATCCAAACTCCATAAAATGTGCAACTTTTAGAGGAAATTGGCCTACTCTGTCTAGAAATGCGTGGGAAGCGCGCGAAATTTGAGGATTTT
>NW_022698921.1:0-737 GCF_011630105.1 Anneissia japonica | reverse complement strand
CATGTCAGTATGTGAAGCGTGACTGTTGTGTCAGCCTGACCCTAGGCCTAGTTTAAGGAGGGGCCGCCTAGGTAAGACCTCAGCCTGTAGTTTAGGCCTATAGTTTATCCTCTTTCTCTTTAGCCTTTTGTATAACTGTACCTATCTACACTGTATAACAGGAGGTACTAGCTGTTGTCGTTGTAGATAATATACTAACATTTAATAACATCCAAGAAGGTCACAGTTAGTTACACAGTGACGTACATCACATAAGTCCGTGAAATTTCATAGGCCTACCGACATAGAAAGAGCAATAATAGTAAAACTCGAGCGTCACGACATTGCGAAGTGTCTGCTCTTGTTCCTCGTATCGTACTCACTCGAGTCAATCCGAGATGGCCCGAGTGAAGTTTCATGCAAATGTTTCGTACGGAAAAAAAATCGCGTGCCGGATCCTGCCTTTTAGAAATTTAAACCGGTTGAGGGCGGTAAATTGGATTTTTAATTGGACATATAAAGACTTTCTTTACACGGTCCTAATTGCGGTGGATCATGTATATTCATGATTACCTCTGACAACCTTAAGGGCTAAAGTCACCGGACGCACATTTTCATCACCACCGAATGGGAAATTTTCGAAGTACGCGAAACGGTGTTGTTCTTAAATAATTGTTTTTCTTATATTATATATCACCATTATAATATAAAAAAATGGTAATACGTATATATATTTTGCCATTACGGTATATATTAAT
>NW_022698920.1:0-1839 GCF_011630105.1 Anneissia japonica | reverse complement strand
TGTAAGGCATTTTACACTTGTGTACATTACTACCAGCATGGAGTGGATGTACTCTGCAATATCTTCATACCATAAAAACTGTAGGATGCATGTGATAACTACAGTTTATCTTAACTTGAATAATTTCTAATTCGATCTTATTTAACATGCTAAATTGTTGTGCTTTCCATAATTAACAATCTGTAAGTCAAATTTTATCCAAGCTGAATAGCTTTTCAATGCCATTTTGGATTTGACTTAGGCAAGCACAACTATATAATTGTACACAAACACCATGCATTTCATAAATATTTACACATATGTACAGTTAATTACTGTATAACTTGTATTATTACGTAGCTCAATAGGCAATGACATTAAATAAAACGTTTTTTTAATGTTAGAAAAACAAAAAGGAATTAACGCCAGCAATTATAATAAACTCATGAGCTTTCCGGTAAGTCCCGCCCATAATACGACAGCGTAAACTTACGCCAACACCAGCTGTTAAGTTTGATTGACACTACAGAAAATTCAGAGCATGGAAATACATACGTTCGTTTTAAAGGACAATCACACACAGAAGGTCACTATAAGGTGTGCGTTACAAATGAGATACAATATTTGAAATGCATTTTATAATGTATACAGTCGTAGGTCAAAGGTCAAAGCTTGCAACTACAGTAGTTTCAAAGGGTGACCATGGGATAAAAGAGTCATTGTATCAGGACTGCATTGTATTAGCCATTAAAAACAAAATGTATGGGGTGACTGGTGGATCTATTTGTGTGTTGGTATTGTAACTTTTTTAAGGTACAACAATGGCTAATAAAACTTTAGAGCACTTTATGTTAATACCAAATACAATACAAATATAAACATCAAGGAGACACAATCATTCTACATAGTCGCAAAGGAAGATCTTTTAAAAACAAAGAGAGTTTCAGTTACTTTACTCTTAGAACAAGGAGGAAGTAATTCATTAATGTGCATTATAACAATTCATTGAAATTATTTCTATCAATCAATCAATCAATCAATCAATCAATCAATCAATCAATATGTATGCATCATTAAACTCAGCATGTGGTCATAATTTGCAAATACAATAGCTTACTGTTAAGTACATATTCCACAGAAATACTTGAGAAATGTATGCAACATGAGTATTTTTATTCAGAATTGATATTTTTTAGCCAGTCTGCTTTATAAAACATACTTATATATCTTGTTATACTATTGTAGGCCTATAGTAATCAACAAAGTTTTCAAACAGTTTGTACTTATGCTAAATGTACAGCATACTTCTACTTTTTTGAGAAATAATTAGTAATTATGAATTATGATGACATATTAAACTGTTATATCCTACCTAATTACACTAACTGCATTCTGCAGATGGGAATACTTAATCATTCACGAGATAGATTGGTAATACTTCCCTTTATACAGAATATTCATATTTTAAATGTAAATAATAAAATTATGCTTATGCAATGCAGAGTTTAATAGTGGATTTTCTAGAGTCTATGCACTTCAGCAACATTGTAAGGACAGCAATAAGCTTCAATTATTACAGCTAAAGGGATTGACTAGAAGACATTCCCGGCTTCTTAAAAATGAGCACAAGCCTATTCATTTTGAAGAAGCTGCATATTGTATAGGGCAAAGAGAAGACCATATAGCTGGGTTCCACTACAATGGAACAATTAATCTCAAGAGGTTAGAAGAAGTTTGCTGATAACAGATTTAAAAGCCCTGAGATTTGTACAAATTCTAGAGAAATTTGTTAGATGTAGAACACCCTGAAAGAAGTATGTGGGGATCCTGTTGGTTGGAAGACTCAACAGACAAGATTGT
>NW_022698919.1:344-1698 GCF_011630105.1 Anneissia japonica | reverse complement strand
CTGCGTATTTCGAACATCGAATACATTGGGGTTAGCGCTCTAGTATTCTTATTATATCTCTATGGCACCAAGTCAACTTGGCCACAGTTTTGCGGCCCCTAGTATAATACATTTTTAATTATTGTTTTAAAATGTAATAATTATCACGTTGACATAAATAAGTTTAACTGGGTTCGTAAATACTATAGGCCTCAAAATACTGTGCCTAGACTTGGGCCGATTTGACATTTATACCACCCATGGTTATAGTAAAAACGCTGAATAGTAAATTATACTCAAGCGTCTCGAGCTGACGTAGAAACATAGTAAAAACGAGCCTTGGTACCGTGTATGCCAGTCTACAACAAGCGTCGCCTAAATGTAATAAATGTAGTAAAAACGCTGAATAGTAATACTCGAGCACGTGTAGGTTAGTCTACAAACGTCGCTTAAGGTAATTGATTTTACCCGGCAGAACGAAAGAAGGAAACTCCGCTTTTCAGTCGTCTCTAGGCCCTTGTTTTTTGACAAACAATGACCTTTCAGAGGTCAAAGTGCTGTCCAGAATATGAATTGGCTGCTTCGCAGCAATAATAATTGTGAGATAGTTACCATAAGTTGTGTCATCGATATTATGGGGGCGCTCTCGGTAACTCATTACTCCTTAGGCATAGATTTGGGAACTTAACAGACGGCATGAATTAAAAATTCCTTCGGGTCTGAAATTATTTCAAGCATTAAATCTAATCTTTCTATAATAATGTTTTGCTAGGTATGCGCAGCTCTACTAATTGTTTATTAGTAATCAGACGGGGATAGGGAAATTCAATGCAAATTAAAGCGATGACCTCACTAAGCTACTACTGCAAAACTTATAATTATAATTATATATAAATTATTGTTAAAAATGTTTTTTATACTCACAGATCTTTGTTGTTACGCTGTTATTGTGGCAGCAAGTTTTTGGTAAGAATTTTTTTTTTGATTTGAAAATATCGTATGTGATGTGTAGACTATAATATGAGATAAAAATTATATTAAAAGGTATCTTGTATGTTGATAAGGTGAATAAAGCATATATATATATATATATATATATGCCTGTCTTTTTACATTACATATCTTCATTGAATATTAATTACATACAACTGAAAAATACTTTTGTTATAACATCTTGTTCCTTTTCGAGTAATGTTGTCATTATTTACACATGATGTATGTAAGTAGGCTATGTTCCAGGGACGTAGCCAGGTATTTGAAAGGGGGGGGGAGCCGTTATGCGAATTACGTATGACCCCCGGCGGGGTCAAGGGGGGGGGGCGAATCCCCCTGTGAAGTAGCGCACTCTGAACGTTCTTAGGACTGTTTGAGAGGA
>NW_022698919.1:0-269 GCF_011630105.1 Anneissia japonica | reverse complement strand
AATCAACAGTTGCAGATCCAGGAATTCGAAAGAGAGGTGAACCAGGGAGGGACTTTCACAGACCGAGGAACTACCCACCTCAGCCCCACCATGGTTGGGGCTGAGGCAAGAAAATTTATGATTAGGGCATCTCTAGATGGCCGGAAATTAAACTCTCGCACTTCAATTTGAATATATTTTTCCTTTTTTTCCTTAAAAAAATAAAGGGGGTGCCTTGAATCCACCTCTGCTCAAAACATTCTTTATCCAGAATAGTCATAATCACGAAA
>NW_022698918.1:0-821 GCF_011630105.1 Anneissia japonica | reverse complement strand
TTTCGTAGGACATCGTCTCCGGAGTAACGTGCAAGGTAGGCAGCGGAGCGCTCCAATCGTCTCCAGGAGAAAACCGTTCCAGTATCACCCATTTGCGTTCGGATACAAGCACTTCGTATCTCGCATCCGTTCTCTTCGCTTTCTTGGACTCCTCTTTTCCTCGCTGCCAGCGATAAACTTTAGACGAAGATGGCATCTCCTCGGGACGAACTGAACGACGGGCGAAATACGCAAATAAGCAAAACCAAGTACGAATCGTTGCCGAACACCGCTTCCAAGTTCGGAGCGTTTCGAGTGTACGGCGTCGGAAGTTACGGAGTGGTAAAATCAATGAAGGACGACGTCAGGATAGTGGAGAAAAAAATCTTGGAGTTAGGTTTCGACCGAGATAATCTCAGCGATTCTCGCACACCTGAAACGGACAGATTCGGATAGAAAAATCACGCCCCGACTACTCGGCGCCACGTTCAAGAACAACGTCGTCGCATCCATAACGATGACGAACGAAGGATGCGATCTGCAAACGTTGAGATACGGCAACGGGATAATTCCGTGCGTCAGGACGCTGGCGCTGCACTGTGCAAGGCTCTGACTTTCCTCGCCAAATCTGGCGTGGTGCACAACGACATCACCCCGAAGAACGTGACGTACAGCAGGGTCGACAACCGCTTCAGACTCGTTGACTTCGGTTCCGCCGAGTTCTGCGACAGAGGTGCCAAGGAGCTTGGAATCCGGATACTCGACAAAATGGGAAGAGAAGGCGTCGGTCAAGTCGCTGCCGATTCGCCCTCTTCCAAGTACGTGCCGCAAGGAACGTCGAT
>NW_022698917.1:0-796 GCF_011630105.1 Anneissia japonica | reverse complement strand
TAACTTATAGAAGGAAGAGAGCATCTGTTATACAGGTTTTTAAAATTTGTAATGATTTTGATAAGTTGAAAGTTGGCAAGTTTTTGAATTATCGTCAGCTGCATTTACTAGGGGACATTCACTAAAATAAGAGAAACCAAGAGCTGAACAAAGTTTTAGTGCGAGAGTAATTAACGATTGGAATAGCTTGTCGGTTAAGTTGTGGATTCACATAAAATCAAGGCTTGAAGAATACCGTTCCCACTGCACCAAACCGCTTCCATATTCAAATGCATCCATTACCTTGTCAATGAAGTACAATGCCACAGATCTTTGTCTAACCCTCATTTCCTTACTGCGGAAATCTTCTCTATACTGAGCTCTAATCCTGTCAACATGCTGCTTTAGCTTCCTTGCCATTTCATACTTCTGCCAATCCTTCTCCCCCTGAAAAATAACATAATACACAAATATGACTTCTCCAGTCAACTGGAATAACATCCTATTACACATCAAACATGCAGCTTCCATCAAGACATTTAAATCTCTTCTTAAAAATCATTTTTTCACCGACTAATTGTTATTATTGATAAATTGGCCCTGAAACTGCTAAATACCGGGATGATGTCTCTAACTAATTGTAGTAAAGAGTACAGTACTGTACAGTATTTAAGAGTAGTTATGCATATCTTAAGGTATTTAGGAATGTCAACCACCCTGATGAATCAAACCGTCCCCTTCAAAAACAATTAAAACTAGAAATTGCAAATTGCAAGTGAAGTGCTGCGAAGTACAACTGCATATAAATGTTCTTCGA
>NW_022698916.1:0-965 GCF_011630105.1 Anneissia japonica | reverse complement strand
GAACTCCCATTTCAAGACTGTAGATACCCCACTGACTTCATCGGGTCTAAAATACCTTTAAATTTAACGTTTCGGTTTGGATTTGGATTCGATATTTTTACGTCACTAGCCCTGAGTAAAATTTCCAAAAGTAATAATATGTCCTATATTTAGCCAATAAGCAATAAGCTATAAATAAGGTAGGCCTACTTATAAATACAGTATAGGCCTACACACAACACTCTTTTCGACAAATACGTACTGTATAGAGATTACTAATCGGAGTTGAAGGCCTAGATCGTAAATGTTAATTATACTCTTGGAATCTACTTTTTTCCAAGCACGTCTTTTGAGTGTTTCTTTGGTATGTTGGTTTGTTTGTTTGATGTTTTGTCATGAACTTTAGTATAAAATTCAATGATAATCTTCAGACTATATTATTAGATCAGTTGGAAATCTTCATTTACCAAATTCGTCTTAAATTTTTAAAGTATGTACAAATAATTGTTTCGGAGATTTTCCGGACACAAACTGAAATTCATTTATGAGCCTATTTGAATATAGCCTGAGCGAATCTTTTTGCTGGAAACGTTGGAAAATAATTTTTAGAATCTATACTCGTTAATTTTCTTATATATAGACGAGATGGGTACGTTACGGGCTATTATCTTCATTTTACTTGTCATCTGTACGTTAGGAGTTGTATGTATACCTCATATGGGTTCCGAATCGATACCGGTAATCTACCAAAGCCTCGAGGTCCTAGAATCGGAAAAGAATTGTTCAAAGATAAGCCAATGCGATACCGATCAGTACGAAGTTACATTGTCACTGGTCGAAGTTAACACAATTCCCGGCAGAATATCATGTTTTATAAACCGAAATGGACAAATCAGGTAAGGTGTATTTTATATTTAATTAATTTAAATTTTAACAGTTTAATAACATAGGCCTATTTATTCATTTTTCTAGACTTTCTCATCTGC
>NW_022698915.1:0-542 GCF_011630105.1 Anneissia japonica | reverse complement strand
GTAAAAATGTTATGTTGTCATGGCGAGATAGATTATCTTGACAAGTCGACATAATACATATTGTACGTTGTCATGGCGAGATAGATTATCTTGACAAGTCGACATAATATAAGTTGTATGTTGTCATGGCAAGATAGGTTATCCTGACAAGTCGACGTAATAAAAATTGTATGTTGTCATGGCGAGATAGATTATCTTGACAAGTCGACATAGTAAAAATTGTATGTTGTCATGGCGAGATAGATTATCATGACAAGTCGACATAGTAAAAATTGTATGTTGTCATGTCGAGATAGATTATCTTGGCAAGTCGACATAGTAAAAGTTGTATGTTGTCATGGCGAGATATTATCTTGACAAGTCGACATAATACAAATTGTATGTTGTCATGACAACATAACTTTTATAAAACATAAATTAACCTAATTTTCTGATAAACAAATTAAATAACATTAATTAAATGAAATATATTTAATGATATAGGCGTATTTGCACCATCAACCGTAACACACAATTTGAAATAAAAGTAGGCGTATGATGAC
>NW_022698914.1:0-1985 GCF_011630105.1 Anneissia japonica | reverse complement strand
ATATATACATTTTATGAAATTTAATTGCACACCACATCGCTTGGTAAGCCATTTACAGTTCACTCTGGCCCCGGACGATTCGCTGGCGTTTGCTCGGCCTAGCAAAACAAGGCCAAACGATATCGCCCTGCTGGCTGTTAAAATAGGAAAATATATCAATAACATTCTAAAATCTGAATATTATTTTCGATAAGCATGTGATTTTAAGTAGGACCGAGATGTAATATTATCAATTTGTTACAATTTGAAGTAAATCAATCCAGCAGTTTTTGAGTTATACCCCAAAATACACACACAACACACACAGTTGCGTGTCATTGCAAAACTCTTTACCTTTCTTTCTTAGACACAAGGGTAATTACCTCTCAATCGGAGAGGTGAAGGTAAAACTTAGAAAGTTACAAGAGAAGTTTAATGGTCATAAAATGTACAAGTGGAATTAAATAGTTTTAAAAACTTACAAATTGTTGCCAATAAAAGTTGGAGCGGTAAAGTTAATACTTAGAAAGTTACAAGATAATTTTATTGGACATAAAATGTACAAGTGGCATTGAATAGTTTTAACAACTTACAAATTGTTGCCAATAACAGTTTTACATGTTAATGAGGTTTTCTCCTAAAGTTATTATTATTATTATTCAGAATTGACTATTTAAAATTAATTATTGATTGTATATTGTGTTGGTGATTTCTTTTAGAAGCTAGTTAATGGCTTAACTCTTAAATTGCTAAATCAGTGATACTTTCCTAATTTCTTTAAATGAATTACTGAATGCCTATTGTATAAACATAAAAAGTAGTTTTGGGCGGAATAGATTATTTAGTCATATTTGCAACCTCTTGCTTTATACAGTTGTATAAAACACTCTATGAATAACTGTGATACGCCCCAGCCATTATCAGCCTAATGGTTCTTGAACGATTACCATTTAAATACAGTACAGAAGACAACATAAAGTTAAGTGTTCCGAATATAAATTTGCAGTATAATTTTATTATTATTTAAGGAACACTATTTATATATTTATAATCTATTATTTATATTTTTTTTGTAACGCAATTCACATTTTAAAGGTATTTTTAAAAGAAAAACTACTATCTGGTTTCTAGGTGTTATGTCAATGTTAACAAACAAGAAATGTACATCTAACAAAACTACTAGTTTATTTAAAACTAATTCAAACCTAATTACTAAATATAATATAGAGCGTTCTCGTCAATGTTAACTATATAGCTTTATTTCACAATAGCAATTTATTTGATCATCGGATTCTGCCAAGTTTACTTTTCTGTCTGAACAACAAAATATGTCGAGTAGACTTTACGGAGTGACATGACCACCAGTAAGTTAAAACAGCCTCTATATTATTGAACTAAAGCTTGTTTATAATTTAGAATAAACGAACTACAACAAGATGCATGCAATTATGTATATTATTGCATTTTAATTCAATATTTATGTATTGCAGACTACATTGCAGAGTGACAAATTTAATTATGTAGTAATTTGTGTATTGATATATGAATCTACTGAACATTTTTTAACCTCGCTAATCTAATAAACTTTTTTTTTTATAAAGTTATATAATTCGGCACGTAAGTCATTCCTAAAACCAATTGATTATGCCTTAGCGTTTACGGTTTGCTTCACCGTTTCTTCTTCGGTGGGTTACGAAAACCCCATATTTTTGCAGCTTCAATCGCCTTTCACTTGAATAACTAGCCCTGTAAAGCAAAATAACATTTTTAAAAACCACGTCACATAAGATTTTATTCTGATGTAATTTTGAGTTTATTAATACAGAGCAAATTTTCTTACCACATTGGATGCTGAATCACAGTAAGATGGTAAATTAAAATATTCTGATACATCAGTTAACACCTGGAAGTTGTAGTTACTAAAACCATAAAAACGGTTAACTGAAATCAATATTATAAGTAAAACTTTAGTAAAAATTTTAAAAATTATTACAAATTATAGTATG
>NW_022698913.1:0-1066 GCF_011630105.1 Anneissia japonica | reverse complement strand
GTGATCAGTCCAACAGAGTACGCAACATCACGTGACAAATGTCACTGACTGTGTGGCCGGTGTTGTCTATACATGGAGGAACGAACTTTCCTCCTTGGTCTACAGAAATTCGCTTTGAGCGCCGCTCTGACAGAAGTGGGTCAGTTGAGATGCTAACAATAGGACGTTCGATGGAGTGCCTGGATGCCAGTTTAAAGTATGGCCTTGTCTGCTTGCCGGGCGGAGACTTCTGTATAGTTTTTTTAGTTTTTTTTTTTTTTTTGCGCTTTAAAAATCGTTATTATTATTATTATTATTATTATCTTGCATAAATCTTGTTTTGTATTTTATATATTTTCATTGGTTAGGCCTACTGTTATTTTATGTGTGGCAGCTGTTTATTGGCTTATGTTAAATAAAAATAATATTGAGTGTTAAAGGCCTATGTTAATGTCAAAATATAAATAAAACATACAAGTGAATGTTCGTGTACCGTTGTATTTCATTAATAGGCCTAATTAGGTGCTAATTCTTATTACTCACCCAAACAAACATGTAGTGTACAGAAAACAGTATTCAATTCTTATATTCGGACATTTATTTATCCATCGACAAAAAATACAAATATGGAATGGAAGTTGGGCAAAAGGTACTTGTTTTGATAGGTCAATTCGAACATCGCACAATATAATAAATATATATATATATATATATATATATATATATATAATAAAAATATATATAACAATATATATAAATTCATATAGCCTACACAGTAAAACACAATGCCGTAGCATTCCGCCAACTCAGGAATGTAGACGCTCTAGTGTCTGATCTGATTCTTTGAACGCCGCCTTCAGGAATGTAAACGCGCTGCTCCTCCGCAAGAAGGGAATATCCGACTGCCTTGTTCAGCAATATAAACATGTGCCATGGTTTAACCATTTTTAAAACATAATAATATATATAATAATACAAACATGTATTAAATTCATATAGCCTACAAAGTAAAACACAATGCTGTAGCATAAGTTGTTCTACGTGCGATATCACGATAGGTCAATTCGAACATCGCACAATATAATCT
>NW_022698912.1:0-3215 GCF_011630105.1 Anneissia japonica | reverse complement strand
TGCAACAACGCAACATATTCACGTCACAAATACTAACAATATGTAGATACCCATTAAGGCCTCATACATTAAGTGAACTTAATAAGCTTTGCGCTAGTTTTACATGCTATTAAAATAAATATATTATTAATAATAACAACCAATAACGACGACAATGACGATGACGATGATGATGATGATAATAATAATAATAATAATAAGTTTAATTATAATTATCATTATTCTTTCTTTCCCATAGATCATTATTCTTTCTTTCCTATAGTCAATGTTGATACACACATATTAATGATAATAATGATAATAATAACGATGATGATGATGATGATGATGATGATAATAATAATAATAATAATAATAATAATAATAATAATAATAATAATAAATAATAAAAATGGCAAATGGGACGCGCCATCCCGGTGCACCCTAACCCCCCACCCCCACCCCCGATTAAGCTTATCGTGAATATTGATAGGATCCATATACAGTAGGCCCTTCCAGAAAACACAAACATAATGTGACGTTAACACAATGTTGCAGCAACGAGATGAAGATTACGTTTATTGCCTATTTTTAATAGCTTTAATTTAACATTGAATATATTTTTGTCATCTTCGCTACCTTTTCCACCCCAGAAATAAAGAGGAATTGGTTTCGAATCCCGGTGGGGGACATACGTTTTTAAAATATTTATTATCATCTTTAATTAACACAGTGGGGGTGTATTTCCATACAAAAATGACTTTCATGCTTTCATGTGATATACCGGTACTATTATTCGTTGCGTAACGTATACTTATGGGAAAAACCTAGGGTGTAATACCACTTGGCGTCATAGCTCAGTTGGTAGAGTATCCGAACGGTAATCGGAAGATCTTAGGTTCGAATCCCGATGGGGGACATAAGTTTTTCTCAAATATTTTATCACCATTAAGTATTATTTCCTTAAAATAGCTACAGTGCTTTCATTGCAATCGTTGTACTGCATACTACAGTTCCTATTCTGGAAGTGAAATGGAAACTTAAGAACGCAATTTATAGTGTGTAGGCCAATTAAAATTGCATCATTTATGAACAGAGTGAAATTAGTTGGTCTTTTAAAAATGAAGTTCAAAATGTATTTTTTCATTGTACAATGCCTCGAATGTTATTTATTTTTTTGTATATTTGATATATAAATATAGGTGGTGCTACAACAAAAAGGAAGGATACGTAAAGCCGTTAACAATGATCAGGAAACATGAATACATCATAAGTGAAAAGTGTCAACGGAAAACACCTTGAACTTTAGACCTTGTATCATCGGTTTAAGCTAAACAACACAATGTTACGTGTGCGCAAAGTACATTGATTAATCTAGAGAGGGTAAAGCAGGTTCCAGAGAACAATTTGTTTTTGGTATGTTGTAGAACTGATTTTTCAAAGACACAATAGCTAGGTTCATATTCAGAATTTAACGTGATCTAGTGGACCATGATCAAGCCAGTCACTTTATGTGAACCAACCAGAATCAAATAACGTGCTCAGCTTAATCATCTTATTGTGATCTAGTGGAGCATGTTGATTCATCATGATTAACATTGGTTAACGTGATAAATTAATTAATGAGATTGAATTCAACCAATCAGCTTTCAGTTTATTAAACAGGCCCCAACCTCATTGGTTGTGCTTCTGGTAGATCTTAACCTCATTGGTTGTGCTTCTGGTAGTTTTCATGCAACACTTCACGCATTAGCATAAATAGATCATAATGATGGTTTCTATATGAACGGTTTTCTCTAACATGCTAAAGTTATCATGATGAATAGATCATGATAAGTTTATCACGATAGCTTATGTGAAGTATATTTGACGAAAAACTCTTAAGCAGTTAATCATGAGATACCGTACATATTTTTGAATATTTTAAAACTAGGGGGAAAAGGGACGTAACCACCCCATTTTCCGCTTGTATCTCATTAACCGCTTCCGAGTTTTTCGGCAAATAAATTCTCAAATATAATAAATTTTTGTTGTTCCTCCGGGGCCTGACTTTAAATTTAGGCGGTAGTACACTGGATGTTTACACCACGGGTTACCACATCATGAAGCCTATGATCTAAGAGCCCGTCTTTATCACGGGCAAGTCCACAGTCATAATTAAAAATCTGAAATTTTTTACAGAGCTAATTTTAAACATTCATAGATGTAGTTGTGCTTATAATTTTACACAGCAACTTCTTTTGATCATTGAGGGCGCGCTCCAAACTACTAAGAATACAGCATATCCGGTAAAATACAGGCTTAAGTTGGGTGGGGTATTACAATTTTCCCCTATTTTAGTACATAGTGGCATTATTTGTTTAAATGCAAACCAATCGAAAATGCGAATGAAATTAAATAATTTATTGCAAAACAAATTAATAAGAATTATCAATCTGGATGAGCAATAAATGTAACAAATATATAATAAAATAGTAAAAATATAGGGCCTATATACAAATAATATAAAAAAATATAAAAATAATAAAGTGAAAAATAGCAATATTAATAATACTGTAACTAGATGTGATTCATCCTATATACGGGAGACTGAGGACAAGCCTTCCGACAATAATGAAGCCATACCACTCTCACTCACTAAGTGCCAAACATTCAGTAGTACCACAAACATTTCACCAGGATCCAAGTTGGTACATTACCTTGTAACAAACACAAAACACAGGCAACTTTTTGTATTTTTATGCATTTTATTCAATTTCTGTACACAACTAGCAATATTACACAAAATACAACTCGCACCACATTATAAAATCCAGTCATTGATATCAAGGTGTGCAGGTGTCTGCATGAATGTAAAACATGCATCTAGGCCAGAACACAATGAATTGACGTCACAACACAAGTGACTTGGAAATACTCAGCAAGAAAATGTGTTTATTTGTTCTAACGACACTTACAGGATCTAAGTGGAGTTCTAATGTAGTGAAATGTACTCGGGGTACATAACCCTGGTCGATCGAAAGAGTGTACAGTACATAGCATGGCTTTAAAGCAGATATGAACAACCTGTCTTATGTAGTTCAAATCATTTATTAATAGTTTTGACCATGGAGGTATAATTCCTCCATGGTTTTGACCATCTTCTGACAACGCAAGTTTAAAATAATTTATACAGAACAAAATTATCTTATTAGAATAGCTATGACATAGGAGAATAAATACAAAATAGATATTTA
>NW_022698911.1:0-1480 GCF_011630105.1 Anneissia japonica | reverse complement strand
TCGAAATCTGTGAAGAACTCACATGCGCTTATATAAAAATTTTTAGAAATATCAATTTGAAATCATTATTAATTTCAAAAATTTTTCGAAATGGCCGCATAAGATGTGTACACAGCTGAGCAAGCGATTGACCTGATTTTTTATTCAGACAGCGATGAAGGTGAATTTTTAGATGTGCGAGACTTAGACGTGCCTGTTAGCGATGATGACGGTGGGGCTTCAGGCAGTTCTGACGGCAGAGATGTTCTTGATGAAGATAAGTCTAGGCCTAGAAATGTGAGGGTAGTCGACGCTTTTGATTGGAAAGATCGCGCTTATAGTTATGGATGGTTGGGTAAATAAATTATATAATTGTGTGGAATAGGAATGTTTTATACTTGTTTTAATTTTTTTTTGGCTATAATTTATTTTTTTTTTCGGTTTTTGCTGACGATTTATATGTAGCATTTTTCTGTCATTTCTATTATATTATATATATATTATATCATGTTATATTATGAAAAAAAATTTCCCAAAATATAAATTATACATCAAAAGAAAGCTTATTCTATAAGCTTTCTTTGTTTTTAGAAACATTTTTCTGTATAATTTACAGAAAGTTCCCAAAAATCCACCAGAACGACGTATACTCAAAAAACGCAAAAAACCTTGTTACACTGCAAAAGAATCCGGTATTCAAGGGTTTGCACTATAAAAGAATCCGGTATCCAGAGGGTTAAGAAGAAATTTGCGTAAAAGTGAATTTGCAATCAGTATTAACTGTGATGGTTTTTTTAATCAACATCGTATTACATAATCATTGAAATGTTGCAATACATTCAATTTCTAGGCCTAAACTGGTGACATACACAAAAACATGCACATTTCTTGGCGGGTTGGTTCTGGAACGAGATAATAAAAGCCCTCTAATGATCACTCCTAGCTGTCCATTATACCAAGTTCATTATTAAAGTTAGCTTGTGCAATAAACTAGAAATGGTATATTGTGGGTTATTGGGTTAATAACACAAGGGTAAGTAACTTAAAATTGTTTTTCTTTAACACATGACATTACAAAGAAGGATTAAGGTATCATTATATCTGACATTAGAATCAACAAAGCCATTTAATAGAAAAAAAAAGACAATTCTAAAGCTGTACATACTTTCCCACAGCGGTCGAAGGTATACTCACATGGAGAACCCTACAGATTGTTTATGTGTGTCTGGAATAGTACAGTGAGAGAGGGAATAAAACTTAAAGAACCAGGGGACTGGGAGGAGGGGGAGGGAGTATTTGAACCCCCAAGATGGGCTCCATAGGAAGAGTTCTAGTGGTGGTCAGGAAACAAAGCTGCATTAAAAATGTGAATGTTATGCATATAAAATGTGAATTTTATCACCATTAATAAAAATATATGAGGCAAGAGGTGCTTCAGTATGTCAGGGGGGTGCTCACTTGAAAAGGGGATACAGGCGAACCATAAAAATCCCTGTTATGG
>NW_022698910.1:0-532 GCF_011630105.1 Anneissia japonica | reverse complement strand
AGCCTCCCTTTTCCCATACATGAACTTGTCATTCAAACACACAATTGATCCACATGCTTTAACTATTGTTTATTTGCACTGTTTATAACATGTAAAGTTATTTCATTTGATACTTAACAAAAGTGAATTTTGTGGTTATCTATGAGTTGCATTTTGGTAGTTGAAGTACTGTATGTATGTCATTACTCTACTTTGTTAGTGGAATAACGTTTTTAAAACTTATTTCAACTATCAAAAAATGTTCAATGGCCGTTGTTTTCTGATAATCTCTCAGTACATTATTTGCATCTGTTGTGTAACTGTATTTGTTATTGATTTAATTCTTGCTTATTACAGTATTTAAATATTTGAAGATTTAAAAAAAAAATATCATTTCTATTACTGAATTTTTTCATTGGGGCCATTTTTACCTACTTGTCATTTTGGGCCATTTTTACTGGGCCATTTTTTCCGGGGCCATTTTTCCGGGGCCATTTTTTCCGGGGCCATTTTTTCCGGGGCCATTCTTACCTACATTCAAATAAAACATGTG
>NW_022698909.1:0-1015 GCF_011630105.1 Anneissia japonica | reverse complement strand
AAGTTTCATCAAAATCAAAAAATATGTGGTTAAATCCATTGGGTGATTTGACATGGAATGACCCCTGCCATACAAGTGCAATGAGCAGCAATGATAGTATCATTTGCTTTGTTAATGGCAATCCATGGTAGATGCGGATCATCATTTAGCCGTTGTGATGGTTTAACCTCTGCTCTCATGAACACCACTGGTAAAGAACATGATGGGGGTTCATACGTTAAAACTGTTCTCACCCAACCACTTGCGAATTGGTTATGAGCTTCAAGGCTTTTCCTACTTTTCATGGCTTCCCGAGTGAAGACACCTGGAGAATTGATGAGATAGTTATAAATCTCTGGCCATTCCAACTCAGGCCACTGTGTTGGGTCATTAACCCATGCGTCGCCAGGTATCCTGTAGGGGCAGTCCCCTAGGCCTAGCCCACATATCCTCATTTTCATTCTATATCGCTCTCTAGCTTCACAATCAAGATTACTGGTGTTATATGAATATGCCATTGAACAACATTTCTTTTTAAAAAAATCAATGGGATAATGAATGTAATATCCTAGCAAAATGAAGGATGATATCGCGCAAGTGAAAATCGTCGTCTGTTCGCGATCGCGGGTTTGTTTATTATTTTGTCCTGCAATTGTTATTCCGGAAGTTGGATTTGACCTCTGACGTCATCGTCGGATCGGAGAATATATATATTTTAATATTTTATTATACATCACTAATAATAAATATTAATTATAATTTTATTTTTTATGTGAAAAGAAATGAAATAAAAATGAAATTCATAAAGAAGACGATCAGTTTCCCCAGCAGGCATTAAATTAACAATCTTCTCTTATATTCAGGCTTTTTAAAATTTATATCTTGAGTAAGGTGGATGTTACAGTGTTTCACTTTTATTAAATATTATGTTCTTTAATTTATTTACATTTTCAGGTCATTTTACTTATGTGCTATTTTGATTATTTTATATAAATAATTGTAAACTGTAATATTTTATACATCACTGGGTCTGATA
>NW_022698908.1:0-560 GCF_011630105.1 Anneissia japonica | reverse complement strand
GAGCTGCAACAGCCTGTTTTTCCTCTTTTGTCCAGACTTTCTTCACCTGAAATCTCTTTTTGGAATCATGTCCATTGTTATCTTTAACTAAAAAAATTGCAAAAAGAGAGAAAAAAAAATCTAAAATTCACAGTATAACTGATAAAATGATATGCACAACATTGTCACAGAAAAAAACAAACATTAAATCTTAAATACTGTAGGTACGGTACTATAAGATATGTATCTCCATCTTACTGTCTTGTAAATAAAATGGATTTGAGTGGGCGTTTAGTATTCAACGGATTATACAGTTTTGTGTATGAATGATTGCATTTCATAAAACATGCTTCCTGCATTTTAGGTTTGAAAGTACATCAGCCAACAAATAACATGCTAGTCATTTTAACAACAAATGTTTTCAAGACAATTTAAAAATTTTATCTTTTTTTAAAATTAATTGTAAATTGTGTCTGAATAAAAAACAATGGTCAAAGCTATAAGTTAACAGAAATGAACACAGAATATAGGCACTCTTTGATTATTGCATATTATTCAATCAATCCATCAATATTAATTTA
>NW_022698907.1:0-586 GCF_011630105.1 Anneissia japonica | reverse complement strand
CTTTGTACACAGTGTGAAAATTTTAAAGCTTATTCTTGAGCCAATACAAATTCTTTCCAGGGATCACTCAAAATGAATACTTCTAAAACATGTAAATATGCATCAGTACACGTTATACATAGGCCTAATAGAACATATATGCCTAAGCGTGATTTAGAAAAATCTTAAATCCAAATCTCAGGCTAGGTCTTTTAAGATAGAAATGTGATACTGTGGTTCAATTTCGTTTTTATCCTTTTCCAAGTTTCTTTAAATTTTTGTTTAATAATAACAATGATGATGATAGTAATAATTGATAATAATATTAATAGCAATAAAAAGTGAAGAAAATTTTGCTAAATGTGAAAAAAAGTTGTGATTTGTTGATCATAATATAGTATATATAGTTAAAGCTTAGTAAGCTATTAGGCCTAAGTTGTCCTGGATATTAAGTAGATCCCTGATAAAAGATCATGAGAAATTGGTTGGCATTTTATTTTGACTATAAGGGTGATGTGATGATGAATTTTACTATATAAAAATGTCATTTCCGGCCATCTCAAGAGGTACTATTTCCTCAGATTTTCTTACCTCAGCCACAGCCATG
>NW_022698906.1:0-1172 GCF_011630105.1 Anneissia japonica | reverse complement strand
TTCATACCTTCTTCGCAGCCCCTGTTTGGTTCCCAAGACGATTTTTTGGTAATCATACCCTCTTTACCCGCTATTTGTTTCCTAAGGCTTCTTCACAGCCGCCATTTGGTTCTTGAGACGTCTCTTTGGTAACTGCGCATGCTCGACATGGCTCGATAACGTCACTTAGTCAATGCTCATGCTCACTGGCTGTTTAGCCTTTCCAAGCGCATGCTCACTGTGTTTTTATAGACGTCCAATTCACGGACGTTATTTGGTAACTGCGCATGCACATTGCTTAGTTCCGAATTCCCATTTCTTCATAGTAAAAGCTACTGCTACCTACAGTTTCTTAATGACTATTTCCTCTTGATTGTTACAGCCTAAATGTGCGACGCAAAAAAGGTCTCACCTAAGATAGTAAAATAATGAATCTTGTGTCGGCCGAATTGATTTATAGTTGCAATAACCAAACAGAATTTTCAGTAATGACAAAAATAGAACCTGAATTAATTGTAAATTAACTTTAAACTCTTTAAAACTCTTTAATAGATATTTAGAAAAAAATATATTTATTTATTTACATTTTGATTACATTTTTCTTGTTTTGTCTATGATTCTTGTTTGTTATCTAACTGTTATTCTTTTTTTAGACACTGCTGTACTCTCTGTCATTAATTAAAAATTTAATTCCATATTTGAATTGTGCAATTTTTATATTAATGTAAATTGTTGGTTTATAATGAAAATTTGAATAAGAAAACTTTTTTCCCTGCCGAATAGAGGACTGTTAATAAACACCTTTCCTGTATACTCTTACATATTGGCCATTAAATGATATACAGTAATCAACTCACTCAAATACTATGATTTTTGTTTTAAAATGTTTGTTGATCAGATCGATCCATTTTAATGAGCTTTTCAAGGTTTAAATTGAATTGAATTTTTCTTTGACAGACAGTGTATCTAAAACTAACTCAATAGTTGCTATAACTGCTGAGATACGGGCTGTTAAACGTGCAATGTAGCGATAATTAGTTCAAACTAATATTAGCACATATTTAACTAATTAAGAGGCATACAAAAATAGTTATTTTGTGATCGTTTCTCATTGATCTCAACCACACTCTAAAATTGAACAAAATCTGAGACTGTATTTAATGTGAGAAAGAAACTTGAATCCTGTTTCTGTG
>NW_022698905.1:0-529 GCF_011630105.1 Anneissia japonica | reverse complement strand
AAATTTTCATTAGTCATACCTACTCCTCCATGTAAGCCACAGCCCAATCATCAATAAATCAATCATTAATTGTATTTTATGTTCTTTTTATATATATTACAATACATTATGATGGCAACAGAAGTGGGTTATACTCTGGACCTGGATGAAAACAATTATTGTTTCAAAATGTACAAATTTTCATTAGTCATACCTCTACTCCTCCATGTAAGCCACAGCCCAATCATCAATAAATCAATCAATTGCAAATTTATATGAAATCTATAATTCATACGAAGATACTTGCAATGCCCTCCTCAAAATCCGCCATTGCACTTATACTACAATATCCACTTTAACATAAAGGTAAAGGTAAAGGTAGGAGAATAACCCATAACTTGCAGCGTCATTGTGCTGAATTGCAAGTAGGCGTGGTCCGTGACTACCTAGCAGCCGTGAAGAGGCGCTTCTTGGTAGATACATGTTCACATCATTCCACAACGACAGGGGCTGAAATGAACCATAACATCAGGGTAACCCCCTACTCTTC
>NW_022698904.1:0-1017 GCF_011630105.1 Anneissia japonica | reverse complement strand
TCCCTCCCCCTCCCCCGATTGCCAAATCCTAGATCCGCCACTGAACTCAGGGATCATGGTGGACGGGGCCACCCACCCAACCTTGATTCCACCCAGTCTAAAGCTAATTTCATGGCCGGCCCTCCACCCACCTTTGTTAACCCCCTTGCCCATACTTAAAATCCACTCTTATAATTTAGATTTTAAAATGTGATTACCCACCCTCCGATGATGCCGTCCAAGCAAATCGTAAATTTGTTGTCACAGTCATTGGAGCAGGAAAAACTTCGAATATGATCACAGCAACTTCCATCGTAATCCTTGCTTTCCGGGTTTGAATAATGGTGTAATTTAAATTGCAGTTCAATCTCACTTAAAACTTGGTCCAACACCTGCATGTAAATGCCAGAAATTTTTTATTACGTCATTATTATGTTAATGTTGATAATATGATGACGATGGATATGGTGATAATGATGATAGTGATTATGTTACATCTTTAATAAGCCAAGCACAATTTGATGTAAACTTACTACGAGCTACAGTAAGTAAACCAAATGAAACTATTTTTATACCTAATTTGGCATTTAGATTTACAGCTTATATCTTGTCACACGCACCTTACAACAACCAGCAAAAATTATTATTCGGATGACTTTAGAATAGTTTTACTATTAAAATGTATGTCTATTTTGGCCTATTGTTATTATTAAACCATTATCACTTTTAAGTTGAGCAATTTTATTAAACTAAATGTACTATACTTTAATAGATATTTTACCATAAATTGAATATGGATTAGATCAAGTTCGAAATGCACAGTGTTTCCGATGACTCATGAAATATGTCATTTCCGATCAGTTCTTAGTTTGGATGTTTCCTATACAACATGGGACACAAGTGATGATGAAGAGGCTAATATCAAGGTTATTAACACTATTACAATCATGTTGACAAGAGCGGAGGAAGTATAACTTTGTATTCAAAAAGTGTTAACAACATTTACAAAATATTTAATCTAAGAATAAGGTAAGAATA
>NW_022698903.1:0-1215 GCF_011630105.1 Anneissia japonica | reverse complement strand
GTATACTATGAAACGCCAAGCAAATAGGTAATATGCAACGCCATTGGTGCCAAAATTGATTTAAAACCAAAGATTAGGGACTGGAGCCCAGTCTAGCAAATAAGGTACAGATAAGATTGTTCGTTTTTGTATTTTCTAAAGAAAAACCTCATTTGACATTTTTACTTCAGTCGCAATTTTTTTCTCATTTTGTACTTAATTTTTATGCAATTTTAGCCTCAGTGTTAGCAAAAACATGAACATTAAAATGTTCCGGGTTTTTTTCAACAATATAAGTCTGTAAGAGGCACACTCTTAATGGTATGCAACTCAATAGATATACAAAAAATCATTATATTGTTAATGTATACAGTATGCAGAAACCCTAACGTAGTTTAATCACTCACCACACGACGCGCACCTGTCAACTCAAGTGATGCCTCTAGACGTTGTGCAAGGGTGGTGCAGTCGAGGCCCTACCTCACACCTCCTCCCATCGGGGAGAAAACAAACCCCCTCCTCCCCGCCTTGGAGAAAAAGCATAATTTGTCGGGGAGAAAAAAAATTATATGTATTTTCTACATATTAGTAGACTCTAAAATCGATTAAATAAGCCTTTGAAACCCCTAAATTGTTTAAATTTTAGGGGGGGGGGGGGTTCGCCCCGTGGACCACTTTCGAACCCTTTAATCGAAGCTCGACCACGCCCACATTGCTTTTGTCGGGGAAATCGAACCCCTCTTCGGGAGCATCGGCCCCCCGTCGGGGACAACACAATTTACCTGCAGAAAATAAACTCGCTTTCCTTAATCATAAATGTTCTCGCCTCTTCCCCCACCATGCTGGAGCTGATGTATTATAGACTCCCAATTTGTGAAACTTCCCTGTCCCCCTCTATTTCAAATTGTGGATTCAAAGGAGCGCTCTCGAACCCCACCCCATACAACTCAAAAGAAATTTTTAAAAGTTGGGGTAAACCCTCTCGAACCCCACCCCCTACAATTAAAAAGAAATTTAAAAATGTCGGGGAATAAAAAGAAACTTATGTTCAAATTTTAAGTCTGAGAATGAACTTTCTGGCAATTTGGAGGTGCCATATTAAAAATGGTCTTACCTCAACCCAAACCAGGTGGGGCTGAGTATGAAAAAATTCACCATCCCTGCCCCCGCCCCACCTCACACACTTTATTTTATATTATTGGATCCGCCACTGAAAACTCTTTAGTGTTATTCAAA
>NW_022698902.1:0-696 GCF_011630105.1 Anneissia japonica | reverse complement strand
CCTAGAGCCGCCACTGAATTATACTATGTTACAAAATATCTTAATAAAAAATAAATAAATTTCCATTTTCGGACAATAAAGATTTTTATATTATTTTATAGAAGAGAATCAATAAGGATTCCATAATATCCACGGCAGAATGCAATGTTCAGTGGCAATGACTGACTTAGCTTGCCGATGATTGGTGAATTGACCCCTCCAGGCTACACTTACATTAATCATGCATTAATATACCTGTGACTCCTCAAATATTGACCACCGTTGTGGTATTGGCATACTTTATCGTAATGAACTTAAACTTGTAAATATTGCAATGGGACTTGGGAAAAAATTAAAATTCACATATGAAACATTTTTCTTTCTTATTATTTATCGACCTCCACCATCCAAAGAATGGGCACTTGGTGACATTATAAGGCAACATGGTGTTACTGTTCAGTATCACATTTGATGATGATCTTCAGCTGTACTTTTTCACCAGCAATACTTCCAGCCATAAAAATAATTATACCTCCTTGTTCTAGCATTCATTCTTCACTGCCCCACAGTTTTCTGACATTCTTAAGCTAAATAAGAAACACAGTTTCTGTGTCTTGCTTCAAAATATCACTTTCCTCTTGATGGGATGCTACCAAAGAGTATAAATAGAACAAGAGAGCAAAGTCCCGTTCGTAAAAACGTCATGCCTGTGTAGGA
>NW_022698901.1:0-2163 GCF_011630105.1 Anneissia japonica | reverse complement strand
ATAGCATTGGGGTAACGATGATGATGAGGAGGAGGAGGATGGTGCTGATTAGAATGATTATGACAATTATAATGGTGATAATGATGATGGCATTGGGAGTAATGATGATAATGATGATGAAGATAATAGGAGGATAATGTTTATTAGAATGATTATGACAATTATAATGGTGATAATTATGATGGCATTGGGAGTAATGATGATAATGATGATGAAGATAATAGGAGGATAATGTTTATTAGAATGATTATGACAATTATAATGGTGATAATGATGATGATAGCATTGGGGTAATGATGATGATGAGGAGGAGGATGGTGTTGATTAGAATGATTATGACAATTATAATGGTGATAATGATGATGATGGCATTGGGAGTAATGATGATAATGATGATGAAGATAATAGGAGGATAATGTTTATTAGAATGATTATGACAATTATAATGGTGAAATTAATGATGATAGCATTGGGGTAACGATGATGATGATGAGGAGGATGGTGTTGATTAGAATGATTATGACAATTATAATGGTGATAATGATGATGATGGCATTGAGGTTAATGATAATGGTGATGATGATGGTAATGATGAAGATTATGATGATAATAATTATGATGATCGCAATAAGAACAATGATGAGGGTAAGGATGATAATGGTAATTATGACAATGAGGAGGATGAAGTTGACTAGGATGATGATGAAAATTATCATGAGGGCAATAAAGGTGATAATGATGATAAAAAATAATTTTTAAAAATGCAGAGGACAATGTCAATCTTAAAATATTAAATTTAAAAAAACAATATATTCTTTTTTATGGACTGTCTTTATTTTCATTGTAATCATTGTGTAGAACCATTGTTAAAAACATGTATTAACATCTGCCTGAAAATATATCCAGGGTAAAAATGTTTTAAATATAAAATAAACAAAATACAGTACAATATGTTATGATGCTTACTAAATAACAAGACATTGGTAAAGAATAATGAATAACCAATAATAGTATAGTAAGATATCCACATAAAAAATGGTTTTACACATTCTTGCTTTATTTTTCTTCTTTTATATTTTCTTTTTAGTACTTACTATTTTCACAGTTGGTACCACTGTACCCAGGAGCACAAGTGCAGGTGTACTGACGGAGTCCATCCACACAGGTGGCGCCGTTCTCACAGGGAGAATTAAAACAGTCATCACCATCTAGACAGGATAAAAAAATTAATAACAGCAATTATTACAGGTTAACTATAGCTTTGCATATATTATTAGCTTTAAATTGGAAATTTAAACAGAAAAAATGTTTCACTATTTAACAGGCATATAAAAATTAAATAGCTATTGCTTTGACATGCCACACAGTAATGTATTAAGCCATAGGAGTAGGCAGGGGAGTGTGGGCCTCCCCCACCCACATGGCAGCAAATTAGTTCCACAGGTTAAAATACAAACAATGACCATTAAGTTTTCATTGGAATAGGTAATTAGTTCCGCATTCTCAATTTTCACAACCCCCTTCCCCCGATCAAAACTAGCCTATGCCCCTGTAAGCAATATTGAAGGTTATGGTTAGGGTCAAGCCAGCTCCACCAATCAACACCTCATACTTGTGCAGGGGCGGATCCAGAGATGTCTAAAAGGGGGGGCCGAAAGGGGGTGAAATTTGGGCCGATCGAGACAACAATGTCCTAGGGGTCCGGGGGCATGCCCCCGCGAAATTCTTGTGTTCTAGACGCCCGAAAATAACATTTCAGGCGTTGTGGGCTATCATTTTTTTCTTTTTCTTTCTTTTTTTTTTTATCTGCCAAAAGGGGGGAGCCGGGGCCGGGCCGGCCCCCACCTAAATCTGCCCCTGCTTGTGTAAAATCGTTAGAATATGTTGTATAAATAAAACTTTTTTTTTACATACTCCTTTAAACTGGCTAGTAATCCATTTTTAATCATTTATTATAGTGAAAAATAATTGTAAATTAGTGAAAACTGAATTAAAGTGCACCCTCTAATTCAAAACCCCTTTAATTTTGAGACCCATCTAATTCAATCTTTTAACACAAAGTTAACCCTCTAATTGGAGGGTGCGGAACTGTATTTTTATGTGTTTAATTGAAAGTTAATGCCTTGATTCTAGACTATGGACCACCCTTACAACAGAGTACTT
>NW_022698900.1:0-704 GCF_011630105.1 Anneissia japonica | reverse complement strand
CTATGGGATTTTTTACTGTACTATTTTCTTTACGACTTTCTTTCAGGAATTTTTCACTTTATAAATTTTACTGATTTTTAAAAGTCGTATTTTTCAAATCAGTTCTAATTATAGTAATGAGTGACAATTTTTGATGTTTTATATTACAAAGTTAGTTAGTAATTAGGAGTGTATTTTTATAAATTTTGTTAATTTTGTAAGTCCAACAAAAATTGTAACATATAGGGCCTAAATAATATAATTAATTTTAAATAACATATTTTTATCATAAATTGTCTGATTATTTATTAATTTACAACTCTTTTTACAACATTTTTTAAAAAGTTTTTATTAGTAATAATAAAAGCCCCCCTAGATACGCCACTGGGTCGTGGGTTCGATTCCCACACGAATAATTTGCGAATTTTTTCTCAAGTAGGCCCTATTTGGGAACGTAGGCCTACTGAATATTCAGTAGGCCTACGATAACTGACAACAAGTAAGGCAAAACATCACTTCGATAATAATAATAATGTTATATTTATATAGCGCATATTGCACATTGCCCCTATGCGCTTACATCGTAATTGCCCCTATGACGCAACTTACATCGAAATTACATTCAAATCGCCTCATCCAGAAAAATAAAAATCATGTAATAAGGGTTGAATTAAGGTGTGTGAAGCCACAAAAATATAGGCCTATACATTATATGTATATGTGTA
>NW_022698899.1:0-584 GCF_011630105.1 Anneissia japonica | reverse complement strand
GTGGCCTCAATATTATAGATCTAGGCTTTCTCAACCACTATAAGATTTAGTTTGTTTCTGACTCCATTGTTCATAATAGACCTTTCCGGAGTGTCAATCAAACTTAACAACTGACTAATCAGAACAGCGCTAGGAATACGCGCGCGTCTCACAAACACACGTGTTGTCCCACAAACGCACGTGTTGGCGTATGCTTTAACACTGTCGCCTTGTGGTACCTTAGCAACAATATCTAAGGGGCGGGGCTTAGTGGAAAGGTCCATTAGCTCCATGACTGCACAGATAGTTTATCTGCCTGGCTCTACCATAGAGAAAATGTTATATTTTCTCTATGGCTCTACTTATTAGTACTGTAGAATAGTAAGTTGCTTGATTACACTTGTTATCGCTAATCATTGTATACTACATTGCATCCGACTGCTAACTGGTTAAATTGTGAGACTATTGCTAATTATGTATGCATAAGCTCTTTTCTATTTTGTTTTCAATTTTTTACTTCACACACCTGATGAAGCTGGTAGTGACTGCCACCGAAAGCTTGTGTTAAATAAATAACATCTAAGTTAGTCTCAGAGTGCTGCCTT
>NW_022698898.1:0-753 GCF_011630105.1 Anneissia japonica | reverse complement strand
GTTTATTTTCTGACGATTTTTACATAATTTTACAAATTAACATACTCTGTCTGTTATGTCTTATTTATAATGTTATTGTTTTTGATATTTTGCTGGGAACTACTTTTTTTTGCTATCAATTATAAAAATAATTAAGAAAGAAACAAATTAATCCTCCATAGATTTTTTAAAATTTTTCTATATTATTCAAAATTCAACAAGATTCAAAATAACTTTTGTACAGTAATATATGATTTAGAAGTAGTACGGTATTGTTTTTATATTATTAAATTATTATTATTATTATTATTATTATTATTATTATTATTATTATTGTTATTATTATTATTATTATTATTATTATTATTATTATCATTATTATTATTATAGTAATTGTTAAAATACAATCGCCTTCTGTTGAGTGTTCATGCTTGCCTATTATTGAAATAAACTATTCTTGCGATTTTGATTATGTGATGTTATTTAGTGTAACAATTACTGTTATAATATGTTTATTAGTAATGTTTAATTATTAGGATTATTATTAACTAAAGTAAAATACAAAAAGTCAATGTAAATGAAAACATCAAAATGTATCTGTAAACTCTGTTAGAAGTGCGAGTGTATGTATGTATATATATGCGTATGCACTGACAGCAAATTCCGGTTGAGACGACTATCTTCCACACTCGACGATCCCTCTTCTTCAACTTTCAAAATGTATTTGTATATGCATATATCATTGCCGCATGACGGTTTACAGTCCTCTATTAG
>NW_022698897.1:0-755 GCF_011630105.1 Anneissia japonica | reverse complement strand
GGAAAGAAAAAGAGAAGAGAAAAAGAATAAAAAGGAAGATATCATAATGACCAGACTCACAACACTCATGCAACCCCTTCTCTACCTCAAAAACTGTCATAACACCTTTGATCTATGCTGCCCGATGGCGTAACCACTGGGGGACAAGGAGAAACTATCTATCTTTGAAAAATCTTCCCCACCCCTTTATAAATGCCCTTTCATCCCCTGAAAGTGCCTAAAAACCTCAAATTTCGCGCGCATTTCTTGTTATCATGGCTCAATTTCCTCTAAAAATTGCACATTTTAGGGAGTTTTGATCAATTCCAACGAAATTAGAATTAAAAACAAGAGGACAAGGGTAAAATATCCATCTTTCGAAAATCATTCTCCACCCCTTGACAAATGCATCCTCTGAAAGTGCCTAAAATTCTCAAATTCTTTGCGCGCATTTCTCGTTGCGGTAGGCCAATTTCCTCTATAAATTGCACATTTTAGGGAGTTTTCATCAATTCCGACGAAATTAGAATTAAAAACACAAAAATATTTTGCGCGCTTGGAGCGCACTTTTTAGTTTTATCCTTTTAAGTTATTTAAACACATAATAGTCCCAAACTCAAGAAAGACAAATTTAAGATAGATCATTTTAACCTAAAAGAAGAGCCTCAATGTGTATAGATAGTGAAAGAATATGTTTGTAATAAAAAAACACCATGATGAAAATGCTTATATTTAGTTTCAAACACACGTGTGTGGCCTATATTATAAATAAGATA
>NW_022698896.1:0-612 GCF_011630105.1 Anneissia japonica | reverse complement strand
ATATATATAATCATATAATTCTATATCTTATAGTACAACTCACTCTGATTGGTTAGTTTATTATTATCAACTATGCCCTTAAGGTATTGTTTAAGCTTTCACATCCACGCTACACAATCTTGTGTTTTATTACGATCCTATGTTTCATAGTCACTCATCTTACGTCCGCATTATATTTATATATACTCGTATTTTTTTAATTTATTTGTTTCTTGAAATTCATGTACAGTGTAAGATAGTATAATACACTCCAAGTATCGAAATGCACGTCATCGTGTTGGGATGGTGACATAATTAATGTCGAAATATTGAATCCCAACACGATGGCGTGCATTTCGATACTTGGAGTATGTACGGTATTATACTATCATATCTGAGAGGTTTTCATGTACAGTGTATGTACTGTACTAGCTCGAAAAAAGTCTATGCTATCTTGAAAAGAAGCCAATGGTCTAAAGAGGGGCTTCAATTCGAGATGATCTTTTTCTCGAGATTAATCCCATTGGGCTTCAATTCGAGGTTTTACAGTATAATAAAATAGAACAAATATTTCGATAACTTACGATATCGTTATTCGTTATCAACGTTAAAGACAGCAAAGATTTTAATTAT
>NW_022698895.1:0-601 GCF_011630105.1 Anneissia japonica | reverse complement strand
TGTTGTTTTCCCGCTGAATCTATCATTAATCTTGCCTTTCAAAAAGTAATTATTGTATTACTACTATATGCTACCAGATTTGGCTTTTCTGATTGGTCTATGTCATCAGCAGCTTAAATATTTTGCAGAGTATTTAGTGGTATTACATTACACTTGGCTCCAGTGTCTATCTTTAATGTGAGAGGGTGATTGTTGTCCAGTACAGTTATTTTTATTACATTTTTACTGTCAACTGTATCAATGTTTATGCCTTCTATAACAAAGAATTCTTCATTTTGTGCTTCTTCTTCTCAGTCATTTTCTCATCGCCTGTCGTCGATGAGGCCAAAAAAAAAAAACACAGGGAAATGTCTCTAATAAAAGAATTATACAAGTAAAATTGTATTATCATTTATGGGTATGCAACAAATTGCACAATTTTAAACCCAAAAATGAAATTTTTTTCTATTGTGGGAGGGCCACAACCACCATAGCACCACTCGCCCCCTCCCCCCACCACCTCCCACTCCACGGTTTGCTCCCTCAGTTGATTGTTTTCACTCTCAGCTACTTGACAAACTTGACATCTCTTCTTCAAATAACCAAGAACTGCATTTTCAAT
>NW_022698894.1:0-545 GCF_011630105.1 Anneissia japonica | reverse complement strand
GTGAAATCCCATAATAATTTTGCGTTGGCGTTTTCATCCACAGGGCTAGGATGATGTTGGTACCATGTTGGCCTATACGAAGAATCTTCTTCCTATATATGCAGTTCCCAGTAACGTGATTTTTTGAAGCTCAAAGCTATTGATGGTTGTGGGTAAATTATTTAAGTCTCATTTGAAGTTATTGTCTACTGATCCTGCAGCTCCTATTATCCCTGGCACAATTTTGATTTGTTTTAATTTCCATAGTCTCTTCATTTAGATAATTAGGTCGATGTACTTGTCCATTTTTTCTGCTCTTTTTGTGGTTATGTTGTAGTCTGATGGAACTGCTACGTCTATTACAACCGCTCTACTATTTGACTTGTCAATATATACAATGTCAGGGCGATTGTGCCGGACTGTGTTGTCTGTGTGGATAGTGAAGTCCCATAATAACTTTGCGTTGGCGTTTTCTTCCACAGGGCTAGGACGATGTTGGTACCAGTGTTGCGCACAGATATTTTTATTATTATTATTATTATTATTATTATTATTATTATTATTAT
>NW_022698892.1:0-774 GCF_011630105.1 Anneissia japonica | reverse complement strand
AATAAATAGTGTATTTTAATTGGATTCCATTATGATTTGTTGCTTGCTGTTTCATTTTGTAGCTGAAAGAACCTGGGTGGAGATTATTATTATTATTATTGTATAGAGAGCAACATATATATACAGTATGTCCATATATCCAGTTGTTTCTCACAGCAGTACTTTCCTGTACTCTCTGGACGACCGAAATAACCTCTGAGGCGCATTAGGCGACCAATTATTTCTTTTTCTCTTATTTTTTTTTTTATTTATCAGGGATAAGAATAAACCACCATACCCCCTTCTAAACCGTGCCTGTTATATATTTGGTAGAAAGAGGGGGTGGGGTGAATGTGTGTTGAATAATAATATACTGTCTACAACGATATTCCCTGCTGTTGGATCATTATTTTTCCTTATTTTCAGCAGCTTAATTAATGGATATCGACTTATTAAAATGTCAAATAATTATATCTTCCTTGTAAGGTGTACATCACCTTGAAACTAAAAAAGAAAGCACAATCTTTCTTTTTCACTTCTTGTGCTCTACTAACCAAACCGAGCCTCTGCTATCAAAGGAATTCCTTCGCATACATTTTATCTTACCGCTCCTTTACAGTATAATCATAAAAATAATACTAAGACTAATGATAATAATATTAATGATTATAATATTTATAATAATAATACGGTAATAGCAATGATAACAAATATTACAATTAGGCGACCAAATATATCTTATTCTAATTTTAAAACCAAGTTAAAATTATATCTCAGAGAAAAGCAATAAAATTC
>NW_022698891.1:0-627 GCF_011630105.1 Anneissia japonica | reverse complement strand
CGCAGTATTTATGGTTCTATTCTCAGCCATTACTCTTGTGACGTCAATCGTGCTGGTTGTTTCATCCTGCACCTGCTGCAGATCAAACATGGTAAACACAATCCCAAATCAATCGCCTCACAACTCATAGACATTCCTTTTTTCTCTTCTCCCACACGCACAAAACACACACACTCACACACCACTCACAAACATACTCCCTGCACGGTACTCACCTGATAACCCTTATATCTGACTAACCCATTTATTCGATTGATGTCTGTCGATTATGTTTGTCTTTGGAAAATAATAATAAACATATAATTGAATATAATAATAATAATAATAATAATAATAGTAATTACCATTATTATTGTTACTATTTAAAGATGTCATCTATACAACAACAAAAACAACAATAATGATAACATTAATAATAATGTTTGGTAATAAAAGCAATAAAATGTAAATATATTTATGCACACGAATAGACGTTTTCTCAAATTTACTTAGCAAAGAAGCAGGTAGATTACGTGAACTGAAATACTTAATAATTTAACCAAAATGACGGTGGTTGTAAACATCATACATCTGAGAAAAAATGGAAATGAACGAAAATAAACCCGAGTTTTTTCCTTCGGGACAATG
>NW_022698890.1:0-855 GCF_011630105.1 Anneissia japonica | reverse complement strand
ATTACTGCACATATTAACACAAAGCGCAATAACACATTTTGTTGTGCAGTACTATAATATAGTGTGAATATATTGAATTTTCTACTTATAAAGTGCAATAGCAATTTGTACAAAAATAACTGTCAGTATTAAGCTGATTGCATACCTTTAATTTGGATTCCTGATGATGACATAATTAATATCAAAGTATTGAATCCCTAAACTTTGTGTATGTGTTATTCTATCTGTATCCGAGATTAATCAGTGGACCTTTCGGTTTAATTTGGATTCTTGTATTTTTAAAGGTTTATTTTGTTCATTAAAAATATAACATGTAGAACATAATGTTTGTGTCTATTTGTAAACTGAAGTGTAAGAAGAATGATGATTGTAAATGATACTAGCTATTTTCACAGATGAATATTGGATCATTGTTTACATTTATTTATATTTTAAATTTTCTTTATTTTAGAGCCATCATAATTATTGCCATCAAAATATAAAATGTTATTTAATGCAAGCCTGTATTTATTATATATTAGCTGAATAAAAATAATATATATATTATACAATTATAATTTTAACATTGAACAACATTAATGCAGCAAAGCCTATCCAAAACACCAATAAATTCTAGGCCTCAATCTAGGCCTAGCGCATGTATAACCAACGCGTAAAATTGCGCGTATGAGCCCGTGGAGTTGTCAAGAACGCCTAGTAAAGCTAAAATATTTGCTGTTTTCAATCGAAATTTTTTAAAAATCGGAAAAAGTTGTCAGGCCAATATTTCACAGAATACAAGAACAAACATTGATTGTTCATTGGCGACCAACGATAACATCCAGAAAAATTGCCCAATTTTGTACAACGACGATA
>NW_022698889.1:0-825 GCF_011630105.1 Anneissia japonica | reverse complement strand
CAGTGCATGCCCATATTTGAATTCACTATTTCTACTACTAGCCTCCTATATTAGGCTTAAGGCCTCGGCCTAGTACGAATGTAGGTAAGAATGGCCCCGGAAAAAATGGCCCTGGAAAAAATGGCCCTGGAAAAAATGGCCCCGGAAAAAATGGCCCCGGTAAAAATGGCCCTATATGACAGGTAGGTAAAAATGGCCCCAATGAAAAATTTGGTAATAGAAATGATATATATTTTTTTTAATCTTCAAATATTTAAATACTGTATAAGCAAGAATTGAATCAAGAAATAAAAAATGGCCCTCAATTATAAAATTCAGGGAAAAAAAAAAATTTTGTAAAATACCTTGTAGCAAAAATTTAATTAATAAATCAACATAAAGAATATGCATATTTGAGAACTAAAATAAATTAGTTTTTAGCTCCTATGAGTAGCTCTGGGAGTAGGTCTAAGTATTTTTTTAAATTATTAATATTATTAGATACTATTACTATATTTGGGGCCAATTATTAATATTATTATTATTATTAATGGCTCTGATGGGACGCTCTAAAACATTGATTCGGCACCGGTTTTGAACGACGAACTTGCAGGGAATGTTATAACCCATTTTCGCGAAATTTGAAATAAAAATTTCCAATAACGTGGCGAATACCAACTATGGGGACTTTCAGAGGCCTGGCATTTCGCGGTACGTATTACTGTCATGGATAACATCAACAATAAATCTAAATTGCTAACGAGCACAAACATTTTAAAATGGAAAAACAGTACTGTACAGTAAAATGTACAATAGTCAGCGAATTTGTCAAACAAGCTATAAAAA
>NW_022698887.1:327-597 GCF_011630105.1 Anneissia japonica | reverse complement strand
TAGCCTGAAACAAACACTATTCTATTGAAAGTTTGAAGTTTTTCGGAAAAGTACTCGAAATATGGAGGAAAGTCAAAAATTTGCACTAAGTGCTCAACTCGGCAAGATAAGCAATCTTGTGCAAAAAGTGACAATGTTAAAAAGTTGAGTCAAAATGTAACTTTTTTTGTTAGGCAAAGTGAAACAAACACTATTCCATTGAAAGTTTGAAGTTTTTTGGAAAAGTACTCGAAATATGGCGGAAAGTCAAAAACTTGCACTAAGTGCTCA
>NW_022698887.1:0-288 GCF_011630105.1 Anneissia japonica | reverse complement strand
ATAAGCACTTTTGTGCAAAAAGTGACAATGTTAAAAAGTTGAGTGAAAATACAATTTTTTTTGGTTAGGCAAAGTGAAATAGCCTGAAACAAACACTATTCCATTGAAATTTTGAAGTTTTTCGAAAAGGTACTCGAAATATGGCGGAAAGTCAAAAATTTACACAAAGTGCTCAACTCGGCGAGATAAGCACTTTTCTGCAAAAAGTGACAATGTTAAAAAATTGAGTCAAAATACAATTTTTTTTTGTTAGGTAAAGTGAGATAGCCTGAAACAAACACTTTACCA
>NW_022698886.1:0-1266 GCF_011630105.1 Anneissia japonica | reverse complement strand
TATATGTTAAAGCTTGCGGTACACCAAATAGGTAGGTTAATGTTTTTAATTCTAATTTCGTTGGAATTGATAAAAACTCCCTAAAATGTGCAAGTTTTAGAGGAAACTGGCGCGGCCCACGTTAACAAGAAATGCGCGTGAAGCGCGCAAAATTTGGGTTTTAGGCACTTTCAGGGGATGAAAGGGAATTTATAAAGGGGTGGGGAAGATTTTCCAAAGATAGATATTTTCCCATTGTCCCCCAGTGGTTACGCCAACGGGCAGCATAGATCAAAGGATTTATGACAGGTTTTTAAGTGGAGAAGGGTTTGCAGAGTGTTGTGAATCTGGTCATTATGATATCTTCCTTTTTATTCTTGTCTTTATTTTTTTCTTCTCTTTTTCTTTTCCTTTCCTTTTCCTCTTCTTTTTCCTCCCTCTCCCCTCTTTCTTTTCTCTTATTACCCAGTTTCTTTTCTCGTATTACCCAGCCCGGTACGACGGCTTGGTCAGCCCGGTAAAAACCGTCAGGGGAGGGACAGTTTCCACCCCCCACCCCGCTTGTTACGACACTGGCTAACACGCAATCATCCCACCTAATGAAAAATACTTTTCTACGCCACTGGATGTTATAAACGAATGAACTAAAATTTCAGAAATGTGATTGCTTATATTTTTCGCCGAGGAACATTGCTTTGAAAAACTGTTAACAGTATGCCATTTTCGGGCATCTAATGTTGCCTATTCTTTAAATTTGATCACCTCATCCAAAAAAAAAAAAAACCTGGGCCGCCTCACGTGGGTTTTCAGATGCTAGGCCTCAAGTGGATTTCCACCTGTTACGTCCCTGGAAAATAATTCATGGAACAGCCCTTGAAAGTATCAAATACTATCAAATATTATTTGACAAAAACATGTGACATGCCTAAATATGTTCATGATCATATAAGTATATTATACGTATATGGAGAGAGTCTAGACAGGGTTTTACATTTTAGTTACACAATGCCTTTGTTGTTTTGTATAATTACAAAACTACTTCTTACTAATCTTGTATAGAAACTAAATCACATGCATGAAGCTTACATAGGTACGCTATCACCTTTTGATCAATATACTACTTTGTGTTGCTCATCACAACCGAAAGGAAACATCCATTAATATAAATACATCAAGTATACATACCAGTCCCTTATAACTCACTAGACCGTTAATACACAAGTAGGCCTACACAATCAATCAACTGGTCATTTTGTAAGGTAGTGTTTAGACATTCAATGATGTCTT
>NW_022698885.1:0-536 GCF_011630105.1 Anneissia japonica | reverse complement strand
TCACATATAGTAACTCACTGAAAACACAGAATTTTAAGGTAAATATTTCATTCATATAATATGTTCTTTGAATAAATAACCTAATGCTTTTGAATGTTTGATAATACTGAGTCATGGAGAAATAAGTTTATGACTAAAATTAATACCCCATTCAGAATAGCATGGCATTGCGATCGGTTGTAGCAATTGCGACACCCAATCGCACCCAATCGCAAAGTAAAATCGTGTGTGAAAGCTCACCAATAGTAGTCGATATGTAATCGATATCGCAATTGTTACCCATTGCGATTGGGTGCTACAATCTTTATTACTCCCGATTACCACGGAATCCGATTGCAACGAATCACAATTAATTCCACAGGCACTGTTTGGCTGAGGTCAGTCAAAACAGGCCTGCTACCGGAGGCCTAGGCCCTAGAATGTAAAGTTTGTTTGTGTTGGTCTGAATGCGTTCGTTAGTAATCAGTTTTGGATTACCACCGATTACATCGCAACCGATCGCAACAGAGTGTAGTCTGAATAGGGTATTGGATAAT
>NW_022698884.1:0-993 GCF_011630105.1 Anneissia japonica | reverse complement strand
ATGAATTGGATCCGAATAGTCAAAGTTCATCTAAGTTTCACTGTTTTACTATCTAATGCTTAGCAGTAGTTCGGTATAGTTTAATAGCTAGGCCTACAGTAATTGTTCACTTGACCTTATTGATATTTTACTTAGGGGCACTGCATATCAAGCTCACAAGAGTTTTAAATTGTCTCCTTTCTTCAACAAACCTTTTACCATTTACTATGTTTTGTATCATTTTTGAGTCTATGCCTCCTCGGGGCAGACACTATGTTGTCGTCTCGTAGTTAATGATGACTGAAAGGGTAAATCTGGTGGAGGTGCATGATAGGTCATGTGTCATATTACCTTATTACTTACAAAAGTCATAAAAAAAATACAACACCACAAATTTCCTGATAACCAAATCAAATGTGGATATACTTTATTAATACACATAATACAGTAACAGTAGGGCATAAACACACGATCCCGTTGGGAGCCTATTTTATATAAATGTTGTTGAATAAGGAAAGAATTTAATGTATAGTAAAGGTGTTCACAATGTTGAGATCAAAGGGCAGTTAGTAGACAAAGGTACCTAACATTTTCAAAATGGTCTGAATGAACTCAAATTTCCAAGGAATGTCCTCGTGACTATCTAATATAATTCTGAGAGGGCAGCAAAAGAATTTGGCTTTGCCCTCATCATTAATACAACCACACACCGATTCATAGTTCAACATGGTTGTCTATTTCTCTTTAATGGTACTTTTGTACGTTCGGGAAGTGTCAAGTCCTGTTAATAATAATAAAGAATAATAACGATAATAATAATATAATAATGATAAAAATAATAATAATAAATTATTAATATTAGTGACTAATATTAACATAGCAACATTTTTTTCGAATGGATCAGTAGCACATTCAGTATATGAAGGAAGTTATAAAAACAAAAAGAAAGATGCAATATTTTATTTAACTTCTTAATCGGTACGGAATTTAATATAAACAGATCAAGTTATTCAA
>NW_022698883.1:0-528 GCF_011630105.1 Anneissia japonica | reverse complement strand
TTCAAACATGGAACTTCTGTGCAGCTTTTTACTATATCGCTAAATGTTCTGTATGGTGCCATTAAAGAACACTGTGTTAAGATCAGTTATCTTAATACCAGTTTTCCCTCCATCGTAAAATATATGAATAAAGTAACTAAAATCAAAATAATTATGATAACAATAATTTCTTTTTCTCATGATATGCAAATAAGAGTTGAAAGCATTGAAAGTCCTAATACTGTAGACAGGTTCTGCAATGGACTTGTTTGGCCTATAAGATAACTGTAAAGGAAACAATCTGAGGCTTCCTCCCCATTGGAAAGCCATCTTTATCTTAAAATGTCATTGAATATTGATATATTCAGACTTAACAAGGTTATATAGAAAAAAATGTGGGACACTTGCAGTGAGGACTACGCCCATGTTTGACCTACTCCAAGACGGCCATAAATGCAAATTTTAACAATGAATAAGCCTAGGCTAGGTGGTTGGGGGATATAAGCGCTGTTTTATGCAATCTATTTCATTTTGCAGTGTTTATTTTGT
>NW_022698882.1:0-723 GCF_011630105.1 Anneissia japonica | reverse complement strand
CCAATATACAGTATATATTGATTGAATTGCTAACAAAATTTGATATTTTATTCTGAATGGTTTCAAAGATATTAATATGTTTTAAAAATCTTAATATTGGCCAAATTCCTTATACTTTTTTAAAATACTGTATGTTATTTAATAATAATAATAATAATTATTATTATAATAAAGTAATAAGAATAGCAAAAATAATAAATAACTTATATAGCGCCAATTTCAACTAAACCGAAGTAAAAATCAAATGCGCTTAACATTTTATAATAAAAAGGTGCGTCTTAAGTTTTGTGTTAAAACAGCAACTGATGGTGATTCAGTAATATGTTTGGACAAGGAATTCCAAAGAAAAGCAGCTGAAAATAAAATGATCTATGACTAAAGGTTTTTGTGTTAATTCGACAAACTACTAAAAGTGTCATGGACAGAAATTTGTCTTCAGATGTAGATTCAGATGATTATTCAGAAAACACACATTATGTGAAAACAGCACATGATGCATCGTCAGACACCGACTTTGATGAACCATGTTTAAGTATACATGTAAACAGCATTGATCCTGAGTGCAAAGTAACAGTGAAATTGAACAATCAGAAAATAAGAATGGTTGTTGACACAGGATGTGAACATAACATAATTAGTTCTGAACGGTTCAAAAAACTGTACCCAAAGTGTCAACCGAAGTTGAACCATACTAGTAAACGTTTTATAGCTTATGGTCAAGCT
>NW_022698881.1:0-1000 GCF_011630105.1 Anneissia japonica | reverse complement strand
AAACAGTGATAAGGGAGCGCAATCAATGGCCAAATTGTGGAGTATGACGAAGCATTATATAGTTAGAGGATTAGCTAATGACACATCTTACACATAATATATTCCATACACTAATCGGAAAACTTTGAAACATCTAGCTATAAATACCGCATGAAAAATTATTAGCAAGTAAATAATAATAATGGCATCTTGTAAGGCGCACGTATCCATCCCAGAGAGCTGTGCTCGCGGCACCATTTCCACTTGCAAAGATTGCAAAGTACAGCCTTGTTGGTTAAATGTAACCAGAAGAGGAATCTAACGAAGACAAGAAAACACTTCAAACTTCACGAAAACTCTACTTGGCCCTGGACATTTTTTGGTGAACTTCATACTTTTTTGGAATTCACTGAGTGGCAGTTTACTTGACCATTTACAATTTTTTTTTATACATTTATGTCTGCGTTTAAGATATATTTTATCATTTAAAACTAGTCTATTTTTCACAATTTCTACGTTGGCAAAAAGCTAGTTATTCTTTTAGGACATATACTAAATACACTGTTAATGTTCCATTTCCACTGACATGCACATTCATGAATGAAGCTACTACACGGCCTAAAATATTGGCCGATTAGATCACAAAAAGAAATGTTTACATTTACGCTACATCTTTTTGTCGTCGTTAGGCATTTTAATATAATTTTATATCAAATTCAAAATTAATCCTGGATCAAGTAATTAAAATTGCTATTATTAATCGAAATTCCGTCGTTCTACGTTGCCTAGAAATGGTAAAATTAAATTTTTAAATTAAAATTTTGATCAAATTTGGCGATAGAGGGCGGGCTTATATACTATTTAACAGGCCACCATTTTGTTTTTACTAGTCAGGTTTGTATTTTTTTAACATTTTCCGATTCTAGATATTATTTCTTAAATTATATTTAAAAAAATATGTGCAAGATGTGTCATCATTAGCTAACCTCTTAACTATATAATGCTTCGTCATATTCCACAA
>NW_022698880.1:0-879 GCF_011630105.1 Anneissia japonica | reverse complement strand
CCCCCCCCCGCAAATTTAACCGACCAATCAGCATCACCGAAAGCTGTCGACGATAGCGTGTAGCGATTTTATGGAAACTAAGCTCAAACCAAACTTAACCAAAATAATGAGACCTATGTCCGATTTCATTATATTCCTCTATTGAAATTGGCTATCATTATTTATATAATCCAATTAAGTATTTACATAATTTAATAATAGGTCATAATTTACGCAATTAGACCTACGCCTGTTCGGACTTGATCGATAATATTAGCATGGTAATACATTTCTAAAGCTGCATTGGACGAAATCGACGACTGATTTGAGTGGAGAGACAACTAATTGTGTACATTGACAGGGATAGTAAAGCCCATGATACCAAAGTCATTCCATTTTTTCCCTATATATAATCTCCACGTCACTGATTTTCCAGATTGTTCCCACTTTCTTGTTGATGGTAACTGGTCTTAATATTAAGTATTTCATTCGTCATTCGCAATTTCTTTTATTGCAATTAGTCTCTTTACTCTTTATAGCCAGGTCGATACCATTGGTTTGGGTCATTTTGCACAGCTTCCTTGATTTCTATTCTTGTCTTCTCTATCTTTTCTAATCGTTTCTATGAAATCCTGAAAATTTAAACAAATCTAATTCAATCGCCAAATTGATCGATGAAAGGTGGCTGCCTATAACTGTAGATAGATAATCGGTTGTCTAAATGATTGTGATAGTTTACTATTATATTAAGTGGTATAGCTCATCTTTAAAAAGCACGCTTAGTTGCTGAACCGACTACAAGGTTGGAAACAATGTATGTTTGTATACATTAAATTACTGAGCGGACGGAACACGCTGTCATTCCGGCCTTGGAGTTGGAAATGTTGTAGTATTCATGCT
>NW_022698879.1:289-622 GCF_011630105.1 Anneissia japonica | reverse complement strand
ATGTATATTTAAAAAAAAAAAAAAAAAAAGCGCATTAAATTATGTGTAATTTTTTTTTTCCTTACTTTACATGCATTCCATGCATTCGATTAGATTAAAATAGTAGTTTAATTTGATCGTTATCATCTTCTGTACATAACCGATTAAGTGTTATGAATGTATATTTAAAAAAAAAAAAAAAGTGCATTAAATTATGTGTAATTTTTTTTTTCTACATCAACTAGCTAAACTTGAACCTACCTCATGATATGTGTATAATGTTGTGTAGTTTTTTTTTTCAAATGCAATAAATGCACGAAAAACTATGTATAGACTTTGTTTTCTCTTCATTTG
>NW_022698879.1:0-236 GCF_011630105.1 Anneissia japonica | reverse complement strand
ATTTGACTATAACTTGATATACTGTATAAATATATACATATATTATAAAATACACCACTTCATCAAAAAAAAAAAAAAAAACTATAGATGGCGCCATACAATAAGCAAAATAAAGCACATAGTGTATCATGTATGATGACAGATCACTTGGCCGATATGGATACGTCGTATGTTGCTGCTCTGGTGTGTTAAAAAGAATAGATAACATTAAAAAAAAAAAAAAACAAACAACGAAA
>NW_022698878.1:0-848 GCF_011630105.1 Anneissia japonica | reverse complement strand
TTGGTCCACAAACGAATATTTCGTTACTTCATTAGCGTAACCATAGAGAAAATAGACTATTTTCTCTATGGCGTAACTGATTACAAGTAGGAAAATACCAGATCAGATAATACAATAAAACAGTTGACATTCTATCAAAGAGGGTGATTAATGAGATGTACAATAATGATTTTATGGGTTGGGAGCAAGATAATGAGTCCAAATTGTGTGAAAAACAATTTACTCTACTGTGATATCGAGTAGGGTAAGCTACATGATACTGAAAAATTATGGAATAGAAAACATTTGGTAATATATAAGCCTAATATATAATATAATTATAATTATTAATCATTAATAATATAAACAATAAAAGTAAACCAATTTAATTTTATTGTTTATAATAGTAATTCGTGTTGGTGAACTGGTCTAGTGCTTAATTAACCATAAAAATTATAAATCATAACAGTTTTTAGACGTACTGTACCTAATGGCAGGAGAAAACAAATAAAATATAAACAATTGTAGATTACTGATATTGGGTGCATGGGGTGGAGATGGTAAATTCAGTGCAGTGAAATTGAATAACGCACTCGTTCTAAGACGACTGATACTAAACCCCTCTCCCACCTAGGTTTATTTCACCTAAGAGTCGTACGATTTCTACGAGTTAAAACTCGTGATCTTTGGAAAGGACCTATACGAGCTTATTACGTGATAGCTACGAGTGAGGTACGACTTTATGGAGTTGGTTACGAGTTATGTACGAATTATGCCGAGCAGAGCACCGGGTTAACTACGAGATTATTACGAGCGTAACAAGTTTGTACCGAATTAGATACGAGTTAGGTACGAGCAAACTCGGTGCG
>NW_022698877.1:0-904 GCF_011630105.1 Anneissia japonica | reverse complement strand
TAAACTAAAGAAATTTAAATAATTGTACTTTTTTGACTCTACAACAGAACCCCCACACCAAAAAAAGAATGAACCACCACAGTGTTAGTAGTATTACAGATCCTTTGTATAGGATTTGTTGTAGCACACACGCACCCGCACAAACGCTCTCTAAGCCTATGCTGGATAACAAAAAACGCTATCCTAGGAACAGAATCTTTTGAACACCTCAAAAGGTAGAAAATTCACCAAGTTTGAAAAGCAATTTCTCAAAATTCAACCGTTACAAATTTTTTTGCTTTTGAAACAGAATAAAATAACATCTAATAAGAAAGTATACAAAAAACCAGATTTCTAAAAGATGGATAACATGTGTTGACAGACGATTTAAAGTTCCGTACTTAAGTACCTTGACTTTGTGTGGTGGTGCTGTTTGTTTACTTCATCTCTGTATAATAGGCCTCAGAAATACAACTAAAAATACAAGTAAACTTTTTTTTAAACGTAATAATTGAAATGTGTGGTTTAATACACATATAAGTAACTTGTAATTAGTTTGAATTCATGAAAGATAGCTTATATTTTCCGTAATATCTGATACACTACGCGAATTCCTGTACCGATAAACTCGCTAGCGTAGCGATCAATACATCGTTCCACTTCATTGATTTCGCTGACTCAGAAGATTTACGTAATGTAGCGCCCTCTATAGTTCAACTCTTTTTGTCCAAAACCCCTATTCGTGAAGACACCGTGACACACACATATATATATATATGCGTGAGTCGCTTGCCGAACGGTTGCACGAACGATGCAATTCTGTAGACTTTGCGCGTACGATCTCGACAAGGAACAAAGAAAACGGTGCGATGACAACGTCGACTCCGATGCGTACCACCCGCTGGTGCACGGAGAGAGACTGTAC
>NW_022698876.1:0-1154 GCF_011630105.1 Anneissia japonica | reverse complement strand
ACCTTCCTTACGGTACCATACAACTAACGAAATAATGCAAATTTAGAGTATTATGTTTGAGAAAACTACTAATCATATATAGTCGGTCAAAATGATTAGTTATTGATGTTGGCATTTATGTTTGGTCCAGGAGAAACCGGTTCTGGATATGGTTTCACATTCTAGTTTAGGTAAGAGTTAGAAGGTAATACCATAGCTTTCTTTTAAATACTCAATGTTTAATTGTATTAATTAAATTTGCTACTACAGTAAATGTGTATCTACAACAGATGACAGTGACGAATGGAATGCTGTGAAAGTGTTTATTACGGTCGTTAGCTTATCGACTATTTTATTAAAATGTTTGGAACTATACTTGAAAACACCTAATAATATCTGTGTATATACTTATTTAGTATAGTGGTAATATTGCTATAAGTAGGTTAATATAACAATGGTACGATGTAATTTATTGTTATTGATTTTCTTAATTTTAATGGTTTCTACTGCTATACTGATTTTGATGATTGTTAATTGAAATAAATTATACGAACCGGCCTCTTACAATCGGCACACAAGTACACATCCAGTTAATTGTCTTTCCGTGTCTCTTTCGTTTCGTGACATTTATTTCCAAACTTTAGTATACATACATATTGTAGATTAAAGTATAAATTGTAAGGAGGATCATAATATAGAAGTGCTAAAACACTTGTCACAATAAGACCCTTAAAGAAATATAAGCATGAGTATATTGTATACTGTATATACACATGTGTGCACATCGCACACATACTCATACACACAAACATATACATATACACACACACATATATATATATATATATATATATATATATACATATACATATATGCATATATATACATATATACATATACACTAAATTAAACCAATGGCATTTCAATTTATCCTGGATAAATCATTTGGCTTATTTATTGAGGCTTGCCTCTAAAGTTTAGTTTTGGCCTTCCTGTTTACTTGTTTAGCTGTTTATTCTAATCTCACCCAGCCTATTTTTTCCAATCATGCTTGCATGAAATTCTCACTTTATACCATCTAGCTTTTTCTACCCTCACTCACTCGCCACTGAGGAAGGACTAGTGTTGTCCAAAAACTCTGGTTATATTTCTAGCTGTTTACTTACGTTTACTTT
>NW_022698875.1:0-1708 GCF_011630105.1 Anneissia japonica | reverse complement strand
GGGGCTGAAATGAACCAAAGCATTGGGGTAACCCCCTACATCATTCCACAATGACAGGGGCTGAAATGAACCACAGCATTGGGGTAATCCCCTACATCATTCCACAATGACAGGGGCTGAAATGAACCACAGCATTGGGGTAACCCCCTACATCATTCCACAATGACAGGGGCTGAAACGAACCATAGAATTGGGGTAATCCCCTACATCATTCCACAATGAGAGGGGCTGAAATGAACCACAGCATTGGGGTAATCCCCTACATCATTCCACAATGACAAGGACTGAAACGAACCATAGCATTGGGGTAATCCCCTACATCATTCCACAATGACAGGGGCTGAAATGAACCATGGCATTGGGGTAATCCACTACTTTTCCGAAGGATGCAACATTGCAATGTATTATTTAAAGTGCACATAAACCAGATCTTGTTTCTACTGACCAAACTCCGGGCAAGGAGCAGCTCAAGCCAGCGCCGATGTTAAGGTTGTAGTTAGCGGGGTCCCTGCCATACCGAATAATGATAATAATAATTCTGGGTTTATACCATTGTTTTAGTGTTCTCACCTACTCTTAAATGTTGTAGCAGCAAATTTAATGACTTTGTAGTAAAATATCTGTTAATTTATGTGAATCATTGAAATGTTTCAATTTTCTTGGTGGAGTTACTTTAAACATTAAACACTTTCGTTTCAGAGACAAGCATCGAGACTGGGATTTTCTGTCGTCTGTTGAGGTGCTAATTATCGACCAAGCTGATGTTTTTCTAATGCAGAACTGGGAACACATTATGGTAGGATGTATTTATATAATCTTACTCCATTTATCCTTCTTTTATAATATATATTATTCGTTTCTTCTTTTCTTTTTTTTTTCTTTTATTCTTTTCTTTTCTATTATTCTTTTCTATTATTATTCTTTTATGTACAGTTAAACTTGCCTAAGTCGACTTTGGTTTAATAATTTCTAAATCGATCTAATTTTGCATGCCAAATTGTTGTGATTTCCATTATTTAACAATCTGTAAATCGAATTTTATCTTAGTCGAACAATATTTCTATGGCAATTTAGATTTGACTTAGGCAAGTTCAACTGTATATGTTATTGGCGTAAAATAAAATAAAATAAGATAATAAAATAACCAAAGCTAATAGCGAAGGTATTCCCAATATTGAAGGGGCAGGGCATAGCAGAATAGTTTATTCCAGGTTGAAGGTTTTAAATTTATCTTATAAATTGCACATAGCTGAATCTTTAATTCACATAGTCCAGTTGATTCACTGTGTATTCACAAACTAAAGCTTTGTCGACACTATTGAATTCTCTTTGACAAAGATACTGTTGTATGCCCATATATGATGATGATATGGCAACTGGTATATGGTCATGATGTGATGTCGTCATGACCGTATTTAGGCATGTCACATGTTTTGTCTGGAGTTAAATTTATACATAACACCACACATATGTGGCAGTGACAAGGGGAAACAATCGCAAGTCAGAAAAACAAGTTTGGAGTTATTAATATCTTGTAAAAATATGAACTCTAAACTTTCCGATAGTGAAAAAAATCAATCTTATCCGATAAATACTTGATTGATTGATTGATTTGATTTATTTATTTTCCACATAATGAACATAAACAAACATATACATGATCAAACATATTCAAAAAATCTATGTGGATGGAGACCACAATAAGTTT
>NW_022698874.1:0-864 GCF_011630105.1 Anneissia japonica | reverse complement strand
TATTATACCATTCTTTTTTATATCACTTTATCATTTCACATTAAATACAATATCTGATGTCAGACTTTTTCCAATATATAATGGAATATAATAAATACAAATACATGTCACTACTTTTTATGTTATTCTTTGACTGTGCAGTACAGTAAACATATTTAAAAGAACAAAAGATGTTTTACATGGTGGTCACCTTGAAATTTAATATGGCTGCTAAATGACCTTGACCTAAAATGGCTGTCATAATGACCTCTGATGAAATAGTTCCTATCAAAAATTGAATTTTGTGAGCTTATGTATAATTTTGCTATAAAACACGAAAACTTACAAACTATTAAGATTTTCTACGTATTTAACAGAAAAAGGAAATTGAATGACCTTAAATGACCCTAATGACCATGTCACAAGTGCTATAAATCATTGACCATGAAAATATATTTTTAGACATCATAATTCTTATTGGAAGTAGTTTAAAAGTCGATATATTGATAAATATATGTTTTGCGTGGCAGTCATTTTGAAATTCAAGATGGCCGCCAAAATGACCTCAAATGAAATATTGTAGTTCATAGTAAAAATTTTGAATTCTGAGATCGTGGGTATGATTCTAATGTAAAATTTGACAATTACGTAATTTTAAAGATACCATACAATATTTGACCTTGAATGACCTTAAATGACCCATTTGTGGCAATCTGACCAGGTCAAATATGATATGATGGTATTCCTCGAACATATAAACATATACTCTTAGACATTATAATTCCAAGTGATTTAGAAGCGGAAATATAGATAAACATAAGTTTTATAAGGCTACCATTTTGAAATCCAAGATGGCCGCCATAATGACCTCGGATGAGGTGGTTC
>NW_022698873.1:0-1020 GCF_011630105.1 Anneissia japonica | reverse complement strand
TTCCATTTAATTTAACTGTAATTTCTTTCTAATTTTGTGAGCAAGATGAGCTGCGTTAGGCATGTGAGCTGCTAATTCATGGCTTAACCTTTTACGCAGCGGTAACTTCTTGAGTTAAAAGGCTATGTTTTCACTCCCACACACTTAAAAGTAAGGGGACCTAATCTATTGACGAACACGATGGCCCTACTGACTATGGGAACCAATGACGCAAGGGTGGTTATGGTTTTGATTGTGTTGGTCTGTAAAAACGTCATAATATAGTAACTCTGTTTCTTTCTAATTCTTTACTTGAGGCTGTCGTCCCCGAAAAAAGTTTAAAAATTTTTTTAAAGAGAACCCATGAGGAAGGCTTCGTTAGAGATTGCGGAGTTTTGCCGAATTTTTGAACACGAAAGAGTGAAGGTTCGACGGCCGGATGTACTTGATCATTTGAAATCGTATTCCTCGTCTGATTTCAGCTCAGTAAACTGACGGCCTGACAAGTTCATTCAAATGCTAATAGGACAATAGTATATTAGAATTTACTATGCATTTTTATTGTTGGTGCCGCACAGTAGTGTTGTTTCTGAGATATATCTGGCCTTAAAAACAAAGGGTTTTATATCCAAAGTACACAGGGTTATCTCCAGCAGCAACAAAATGTGGCTTGCAGGTTACACTTTACCCACGTGCGAGTCGTTGAATTAACATCCTACAGTACCTTAAAAGGTGTCTTCATGACACATTTGACGCTGTCAATTACCAATTCAATGATTGCCATGTGTTAATGTGTGTTGGTGTATTCACGTGACAAGGGGTAGGCCTAGATTGTATTCGTAATCTCTGTTCAATTATGATTATAATATTTCTGTTTTATATGTATTTTTCTACTGTACTAATCAAGAGTGGCACATAAATACAGCCATTCCCAAACCAATAAGATTGTTAAAAAAAAAAAAAATTATGTTGTATATAGGATTGTATTCAGCGATGCCACGTGATCTTCTGCTTGTGGTTGGTGAAGAAATCATTGAAAGT
>NW_022698872.1:0-1249 GCF_011630105.1 Anneissia japonica | reverse complement strand
TGTGTGTGTGTGTGTGTGTGTGTGTAATATATAAATATACTTTATGTAATTCACGGAAAGTAAAAGAAAAAGGATTAGAAAATGTAAAAATAGGGAACATTTTTTATTTTATGTGATTTCTTAAAAAATATCAAGAGTTTGGTGGCCATCTTGTAATCCAATATTTTCTGATGATTGCATGACACTCCCTGATAATGAACACATGGGTAAAGATCTTCAATTAGCAGTGATATGTTCTGTAAATATTTATAAATATTATAAATTAATTAAGTTTAGTGGCCATTTTGAATTTCAAGATGACCGTCACTAAGAGGCATTATTTGTTGGGATTTGTTTTTAATGATCCTATTGTGTTTAATGATCCTTATATATCATAGTATCACTGTGGGAAGTTTCATGCTTCTTTAAATGTTGTGTCTGTCCCTTCAGGGAGAGGGGTAGCGGTTCTACAATTTCCAGCTGCAATTTTCGGGCATCTAGAGGCAGTGGTGTACGCTCCAGTCTATCCAATCAAACAATTCTTTGGTAAGGTTCATGAAGAGCGATTTTATGATTTAGAATGACCCAAATGAGTTTAGATCACAGTATTAGGGATTGCCAGTTACAATAACTTCTATTACTATTATATTAACTGGATTTTACATTAATATTGTTAGGCATAACGACAACCTCGCCTTGTGGACGATCAAGGGACGTGGGTGGGAGGCAGTGGGTGTCCGGGTTTGGGGGGGGGGGGGGGGATGCAACAAAAAAAAATTCCAGTGCGATTTAAAGCAACGATAACTAGATCACATTCACCTGAAGAAAGCTGTATTGTAAATAAAACTAGTTTTTAAAGTAATTCATGTCCAGTGTTTTGTTTATTAGTATCAGACTGGTACGGCTCATCTATTATTATTAATTATGAAATTGAATATATATATATATATATATATATATATATATAGATATAGATATATATATATATTCATAATCATAACCATCATCGTCACCATCATCATCATTATCTCCATCATCATCGCTATGATCACCGCCACATGGATATCACCATCCTCTCATCATCATCATCGTTATCATCATCATCACCATAATTATCATTATTTTTATTTTCATATTTTTATTTGGCACCCAGGTAAAGTTCTGGAACCCCGTAGAACTAACCACATTCTGACATTATGCCCCTAGCACAAATCACAGAAAAGCTAGATCGCCCTTGAATTTATGGTGCTCTATTAGGTAGGCCTTTATC
>NW_022698871.1:0-546 GCF_011630105.1 Anneissia japonica | reverse complement strand
ATTGTAAGCCTAGGCCTAGTCATAAATGTGCGTCATGCATTTTACTAAAACTAGGCAAAAAAAAAAAAAAATTCTTGTTTTGGCCACATTTTGGGAAACTCCCAAAAAATGGGTAGGTGGGTAGGTAGGAAGGAAAAGTTTTTTTCTATTTGGAACTATTTTAACACAAATTACCATCAGAACCTCAACAACTCACATACACAATATACATTTGCTTTTGATCTAGAATCATGTTTGGCTTCAATTGTGTTCATCTATTGATGTTTGCCTTGTACGTTCTTGTCCAAAATGTGGATGAGCTCTTCAAATTCATAGGCTGAAGTTGTTTAGCCACTTTTTATTAAAAAATGTTTCTATCTTAATTCACTTTACAAATCACGTGTAATTCAGGACAATACTTTATGGGCTGTAAATAGACCAATATTATTATTATGATTATTATTTATAGTCTGTGAGGATGTGTGTAAGATATTTTACATAGTCTAAATATTTTCAAGGATTCCTTACATCCACTTAAGCATATAATACAGTACTCTATTTGCAAGA
>NW_022698870.1:0-618 GCF_011630105.1 Anneissia japonica | reverse complement strand
ATCTGGGTTACCAAATGTCTTCCACTCAATCTATATCCAGTCACTAAGGCCAATAACTTTTAGTCCTATATGCTTGCTTTTTTTTCAATAATGATTCTTAAAAAAACAAACTACTGTAAAGTACACTATAGCAAATTTTTGCTTGTTTGTACACTAGCAAACTGTATTTTTTTTTAGCAAATACAAACCTTTCTGTAACTGTCTTCAATTGTTGGATCATACTTCTCTACAAATATACCTTGAACAAATTGGACAGTCTGAAAGTAGTTGAAAAAGAAACATTAGTCATCTAACATTACTACTACTATTATTACTATTATTATTACTGTAACTTTAAAATCATAAAGTGTTCATCAAACAAAGTTTATTTAAGATCCTATGTAGAATCAGTGTTTTGGCAATATTCCAATTATGTATTGTTTTGCTCACGGTCCCTAAACATAGGGGCACCTGACTGATACGGAGGCAAAAACAACATCTGAAATAAAAAACAATAATAAAAAATAAATGAATTTAAAAAAAATAAATTAATTAATTAAAAACAATATAATATAAAATATATGCTTCAAAGTAGTCACTTTATGAAGAATGTTATTTCTGTTCTGCTTACTTATTTTA
>NW_022698869.1:0-1197 GCF_011630105.1 Anneissia japonica | reverse complement strand
ATCAAATGGTGTTTTTATTTCTCAGGAAACAAGCTGTCACCAGACACATAATACACACTAATGAAGAAGATAAATTCAAAAATGAATTTTCAGTGATCGACCAAGAGAAGATAGATGTGAAAGAAAAAGGTGATGTAGAAGAGAAACTGCAGGTGGAAGAAAGAAAAGAGAATGATGGAAAAAAAGAGCACAAAGAATCAACAATAGATGAAAGTACGAATGAAATTGAGGATGAAGTGATGCAAGAAGACCGAGTCATTGATGAGAGTATTGATCATGAGGACAAAGCGATTGATGTAAAAGATGAAGCGATGGAGGAAGACAAAATCATTGATGAAAGCGATTTATTTGACACAGTTGACCAAGAAGGTGAAGACATTGATGTAAACACAAGGAATCAAGACGGTGAGGAGGATGCAGGCAACACAAATGACCAAGAAAATAAAGAGAATGATGAAAAAATTGAGGAAGACAAAGAAGTAATGAAAGAAGATGCTGATAATGGTTGTGAAAAAGAAAATAAATTGTGTAGTGGAAATGAAAATAACAACAGTGTTTGTGAAATAGAAAATGGACAACAGGGTTCTGAGAAAAAGGAAGACGATGAGTTACTAAAAATACAAATAAACAGTGACGGTGTATCTACCCTTCCAGATGGTAAGTAATAGCATAATCAGAATGACACCAGTACTAGGAATAATGTTATTAATATATTTTTTTATGACATTTAACAATTTCAAGCCGCAATTGTACTAGGCTTTTTTTCGGGAAAAGTAACCGAGTTTAATGAGCCAATGCCAAATCATTCTAGCATTATTCCATGGATGATTTCACAGATTGACGCTCACAATAGTTGATTTTCATGGCTCGGCTAAGATGCATTTGCAAACAGATGTAAGATTTAAGCATTGGAATGTTATCTGCGGTCTCGGTAAAATCTTAAATTTTTGAAATCAGTGCAATTGCGGTTTGAGTTAACCCCATGGTTTTTTATTTATCTGTGAAAGAAGTCTTGAAATTCTTGATTATTTAAATCTTTTATCAACATTTTCGATCTAATAATAATATAAATTTACCTTACTTTTTATGAAATGTATGCCTGTATGTGAAGTTTGGACACAACGTTATTTCCTAATGTGTGCCTCTGTTTTAGAAAAGAGAAGCTTCAAATAGATATTATTAAATGTAAAAGTTAGT
>NW_022698868.1:0-584 GCF_011630105.1 Anneissia japonica | reverse complement strand
TAATGTTGAAATCAGCTTCCAAAACCAAAACATTTTGAATAAAGCAAGAAACAAAGAGTATGCAATGTAACCATCTATCTTACTTTCAAATCCTCATTCTTGAAAGTGAAATTCTATATTTTGGAAATTTTGCATGAAATCTGTCAACCACGCTATCATGGTCGAGGTTGCTTCACCTATTACGATGTATTCCAACCATCATGAGGCTATCTAAATGAGCATTTGTCATAACAGAACGCAAATTATTTTTAATTAGTCTCACTGAATTATTATTATTATTATTATTATTATTATTATTATTATTATTGTTGTTGTTGTTGTGGTTGTTGTTGTTGTTGTTAACACAAGCAATATGGTGGCTAAACGAATATTACATGTAAACATTTTTTTTTATTTGTTTGTTCCCCGACATAATTTATCGTCTTCCCCGACGGGGGTGGGGTTTCCCCCGACGGGGGCTATAGCCCCAGCCCCCCGCCCCCTCTGGCGCCACCACTGCTTTAAAGGATGCTGTTTATTTAGAAGAATAATATAGGCCTATAAGCTATACCTATAAAAAATCGATCGATTGGATCAATCTATAA
>NW_022698867.1:0-538 GCF_011630105.1 Anneissia japonica | reverse complement strand
GGTCCCATTGGATTTTTTAAAACATTTTTTGTTGATTTCTTGTAATCAGAGTCAATTTGTTTAAAGTGCCTCTGCCACCTATTCTGACAATTTTTATAAACTACAGCGTGTTTATATTTATAAATATATTATAAACACAAGTGTTGGTCATATATTACGAATAAAATTGTTTTTGTACGAAAAAAATGAGTTTAAACCTTAGAAACAACGAGGTCACTCAATGACGTCATTGGTGACCGACTTTGCCAAACTTCATCCAAGCGCGAAATCAAAACAAACACTGCGACGGTGGCCTAGTGGAGGAAGAAAAGCCCCAACTTCTACCCTAGGCTGTTAGTATATTACAGTTTCCCGAGTTTTACACAATATGCTAGTAAATTGTGTTGTAGGGGGAAGTGCACACGAAGTAAATGTTTTACGTTACCTAAAGATAGTAAAAAGACGTTGTTGAGTTAAATTTGTCAATTTTACAATTCAAATTTTCATGGGCTGGATGAGCACAAGTCAAAAGAATTCGTGTGCTCACATCGTGGATGAT
>NW_022698866.1:0-696 GCF_011630105.1 Anneissia japonica | reverse complement strand
TACTTCAGGGCGCATCCGGTGCGTCAACTGCGATGATGCAGATAGTTAACAGGCCTCCCCGGTCGGCTGCGCTCGCTTCGGTGCAAGTATGCATTGCATGCACACTGGCGTAAGCACGCTCATGAACTTCCACAGCCTTTTTTGTGTTTACGAAGGCAGTAGAAATTACATAACTGCCTGTGCATTAAAAAGCAAATAATACAGATTAATTCAGCACAAGTTAGAAACTTCCCCCAGACTCTGTCTCTGCCTCAGTTAAACGAACTAGTGAAGGCAGCGTTGCCACTATATTTTCATCTTCCATCTTTAAACTTCACAAGCGAGCACGGCGTCCTAGAAAAACGAGGTGAACACGTTCTTGATTTTGGTAGTGGACGAGGGAGACGACGTAACGCATGCGCAGTGCCTTAAAATGACCTCATCACGTAGCAGTCCACTATGTCGACGTGCAAATCTAAGACTAGAAAACATTCAGAATCGTATATTTTCTGCTTATTTTCACGGTTTTTGTTTCAAACACAAGTTCACCTCCTTAATAAAGATCGGTCGTTAGTTTAAAACAAAGGATATATTTTTGCACTGTACCGGTACTATAAGGGCCATAAAAAGAGAGTGGAACTTGATTTATCGTCAAACCCAAAATTTTCGCTTAAACAAGAATTTAGGTCTGGTACCTGAATTTTTGTGACATCTGCC
>NW_022698865.1:0-837 GCF_011630105.1 Anneissia japonica | reverse complement strand
ATGCCAATCGTAAATCCTATTCTTTTTATCGACAGTAAATCAAAAGCGAAAGAAATGAATCAAACCCCCAATTGAGTCAGTCCAGCACATACAACTTGCAATGAAGCTGAACTTTATTGCCAGCAGTAGGCCCCATAAGTATTATAGCCGTTGTAAATTACACAAAAGCTGTCATACATCATGGAGTAAAGAATATTCTTTACTCCATGCATATAATATAAAGCAATATTTGTAACAATGAGACAATAAGATACCGTGCCATTTAGGCACATAATACTGCTTATTCATAATTAGTAACAAATATAGCAATGGTGAATAGGAGAATATATACGAAATATTCGTTTCCTCATAAATCCAACTAGGACACATTTTCAAACAACTGATGCATGGTTTAATTTTTCACTGGGGGCAGTTTGTCTTTTTCATACAGTTGATAAATAACTTTTTCTTTGATGGGTTATGCCTAATATGATCTTTACATCATTGTTCGTTTAGCACTGTTTCTGTCATTATTTGATTAGTTATACCACAATTATGTTACTTCTTTATAATACAGGTATGATTTCTTGAGTATTCTTTGGCAACAGTATATCATTTGTTTGAAAAAGTGTCCTGGTTGAGTTGTATCTGCGATATACCAGGGGCCCCTAGTGGTAAATATGTATGGCACTCACCTCGACAGCAAGAAATCACATTTTAATTCCCGCCGCCAGAGTCACATTTTCAAACAGTTGATAAATAACAACTTTATACGTTGAAAAGCTACAGGGTAGCCTACGATGTTCCATCATGTCCTTATTTAAACACTGTATATGTACCTTTGATAATTTATATTAT
>NW_022698864.1:0-588 GCF_011630105.1 Anneissia japonica | reverse complement strand
AGAAGTTTTCTCCATAACAAGACTAACAAAAAAAGGACCCGAAACAGACATTTTACAATAGTACTGAAAATTATATTATACTTCCGATTTTACAATAGTTTGATTCTATGCGAAATCGAAGACAATACACATTTCAATATAGTGTATATAGAGATCTTGTACTGTAAGATGTCTGTCCTTGAAAATAATTTTAAAAGCGTACGCGAGGCAAAAACCCCCTTCCACCCTAAATGTATATTGATTGCATACCTTGCAGGCTCTGTGGACATGGTTACCTACAAAACTTTTCCCATGGTATTGCTGCCGTGGGATTTTGTTTGTCCTTAGGATTTCATCCATCTTAGTTACAAGTGGTCCTGTCCCAAATCGTAGGTCTTGGTTAATTGAGGTTTGCTACAAAATATGAAATGTAATATTTTGTTTATTTTATTTTATTTCACATTGAATTACTTTTTCAAATTTACGTTACTGTAAACAATTGCTTACCAAATCCTTGATTTGTTGTTCTTTCAGAGTGATTTGGTGGCCAATATCAGCAATTACTTTTGCATCATGTACATTTTGAACAAGGCACCTGGACAATTCATT
>NW_022698863.1:0-949 GCF_011630105.1 Anneissia japonica | reverse complement strand
TTAACATTAACGTACAAACAGCAAATATATATTTTGTCCACAAAATTTAAAGGGTGGTGCGCGAACTTTTAAAGGGTGGATACATTTTTGGTATGGTACACGACGCGGTATGACCGGTATCCAGTGACAGCTTAAATTTCATTTACTCGATACCTGTAATTTAATTTATTGATGCAAACAATATATACGAAAACGATTCATGAGAAATAGAACCTACAAGAAGGAATCTTAAATATACAAAGATGCGTACACTAAGTGTTGATGGGGAAAAAGATCTGAACATTTTCAATCGCTTTATAATTTTTTCTATAACGATTAATTACAGTACCGTTAGTTTTCAGTAAAACTTTCACTAAACAGGAAATGGTTGAACATTTAACCTTTTTTTTATGCCTATGTCAATTGTTGTATTGAACATTGGCAGATTTAAGAGGGGGAACACAGTCAGCACGGGCCCCAATCCTCCTAATTTTGTTCAAAATTATATTTAAAAAATGGATAAAACAGACAAAATTGTATTCAACTTTTAATCTGAGAGTGCCATTTCCGGCCATCCAGAGGTGCCATAATCATATTTTTTTTTCTTACCTTATCCCCAACAGTTGTTGTGGGGCTGAGGCAAGTGGACATTCTATTTGCGCAAGACCCTCCCTGGATCCCCTCTATTTCGACTTCCTGGACCCGCTACAGTTGGAGTATAATTTTCGGGCTAAATAGAAGGGTAATTTTTATCCATCGGGGGAAAAGTGGCGCATTCAAGGGTGGGTGGCGGAGCGAAATTGTTCAATTGTTTTTTTTTAATGGAGGTATAAGGAAAATTATATTCAAATTTTAAGTCTGAGAGTGTAATTGTGTAATTTCGGCCATCTGGAGGTGCCATTATCACAAATTTTCTTACCTGAGGTGGTTCAGATCCTCCATCTGCTAGTACCCAGTGGCGTATTCAAGT
>NW_022698862.1:0-694 GCF_011630105.1 Anneissia japonica | reverse complement strand
CATTTGCAGTACATAGCTATATTTGGCTGACGTTTGAAAAGAATCCTTACCTCAAGCTGATCAACCAGCTGTAGTTCCAAGCCCATCAACTTATCCCACAATTCATTCACTTCTTCTTTGTATTCATCCATTCGACCTTTTAATACATTTGCATCGCTAATCTGACTAAACTCCACAAATATCTGCAAGTACAAAAATGTTGAAAATGTTTAAGATGTAATATTGTATATAAAATTAACAAAAATTTAAGGGAAATTTAAATGAAAAACTGGATTTATGTACTAAAGGTTCACAAGTTCAATCATTTATTTCTCTTGCCTTGTCTTAATCTACTGAACAAAAATAGTAAATAGCGACACCTAGTATCATAAGCCGCAGCTTGTAAATTACAGGTACGCACGTGAACTTAACTACACTTGTGAAAGAAAAGGGAAAAAATGAAAATCTAGACAGACCTAGCTACGGTAACCAAAAATTATCTTCACAAACTTATTTAAAACGGTAATCTAATAAGAATTTCTCAAAGCACAAATTATACATCAAAAAGCTAAATGTTTTGTAACATTTATTTTCTAAAGAAAGAATTAAAAAGCGCATGAGAAAGAGCCACCTCTGAAAAAATGAAAAATAAAAATTTTAATGGAAAAATGAATCAGGTATTACAATTACCTGCAATAGCAGATTCAATGGGAAG
>NW_022698861.1:0-626 GCF_011630105.1 Anneissia japonica | reverse complement strand
TCTTCACTGATTTTTAGAGCAAAACAACAGCCTCTCAAAACCGGTTAATGACCACTTGTAAGCACAACAAAAATGATGAGAATCCAAGATAAATCTGATACAACTATGGACCAATCAGAGAGCAGATTGGAAATTATTAGACTGGGCAGCCAAGCATGACATGCTCTAAACTTTTTTCTACAAACTTTTCTTTCTATATGGTGGAGTCAGTAGCTTAAAAGTGACAGCCTGTTGTTAAATTGAGGGAATGTTTGATGTGTATAAGAGACAGGTATTAGGTAAGTTTCCCATAATATATGTATTAATTAAATGTAGTAGCCTAGGCCTAGCTAACCTAGTACAATGTCGACCATAACACCAACACACTAGATGGGAAGGGAAGCTTCCACGGTCTTGGAATAATTGCGGCAACTACACAAGCCAGGAAGACGACAAACCAGGCTGTATATAGAAAACCAATGAAAGACAACCCTCCCAGTTCAACCCCAAAGATACCGATTTTCCAATATAGCTATGGGAAGAGACATCTGGAGAAGAAATTCAAGGAGCTACCAGAGCTAAAAGCAGTTGAATTGAAATGTGATCTTTTATGGGAGTTCAGTTATAAGTTTAATCGACCAATGCCC
>NW_022698860.1:35982-38491 GCF_011630105.1 Anneissia japonica | reverse complement strand
GGGGGGGGGGTTCAGGGGGAAAAAAAATCTAGGCCTACTTTTTTCAGGACCTGTGAGCTTACAATGGGATTAGAAGTCGGGAAAGCTCATTTCCCGCCATCTAGGAATAAAAATTTTCATGAGGGAAGACCCCACCCCCTTTCTTTTTGGGGTTTATCAATTAGTGGAATAAAAGAATACGTATACAACTACTCAAATTTTGTTTCTAAATAAATACCGGTACATACACAATTACTATTTACTGTAATTAGAATTTCCAGACCGTTTTCAAGAGGGGTAAACATTGAATTTTGAACTTAAAAGTAATTAAAAGACACTTCAGAAGTCGGGAAAGCTCATTGCCTGCCAGCTGGGAATAAAAAATTTTTGGCGAGGAGAACCCGGACCCCTCCTTCTCTTTGGGTTCATCGATTCATTGAATCGTTTTCATGTACAGTGTTGGTACTGTACTATCTCAAAAAGAAGCCTACGCTATCTTGAAAAGAAGCTTATAGGCTTCTTTTCAAGATGGGCTTCTCCTTGAGGCTACTTTTGCAAACTAAAAGGGGGGGGGGGCTTCAATTCGAGATGGGCTTCATCTCAAGATTAAGCCCACTGGGCTTCAATTCCAGATTTACGGTATAAAAACAATATATCCTTACCAATCCTAACCATGTAAAAAGCAATTTTGGCGCAAAAAGCGGTATGTAATGATGTCACCACCTGCCAAACCACCAATTTTAAATCAGTTTTTTTTCTAAGAAGACACATGGCACAGCTTAGCTTCAAGTACCAGGAGTAAGAACAGGTATTTACACAACTATAATGTCATGTCTCATAGGAATCATTAGGAAAGTATTTAAATCCTATAACATTATAGACTTTATAAATTATTGGCTTTTTGCTGTTTTTTCTGTAATATTTAGGCTGAGAAATCCCGATAAAGGGAGTAGCTAAAAAAAATTGGTTGAACTATGAACTTTCAACTGCACACAAGGTTTTCTATTTAAAGGGGGGGTGCGGGGATGAGACAAGTGGTCATATATTGCTTATTTAACCTTTCATGAGTTTGGGAAAAATACTTAAAAAATCCAAAATGTTGAGATGTAAGGATAATTACAGAAACAAAACATGATATGATGAGACAGGAAAATCAGGTGAAAACGAGGCTGATCACTTTTTTCAGTAGCTTGGTAGCATTTTCTAACCAACTCATTAATATTCAAGACAAGTCTGTCAATTAATTTTTGGCGAGCAGCTGATCGAAAAGTCGTCCCGACGATCGAGCGACTAGCCTAGATACAGTACACTAGTGTGAAGTCGTGAGTTTTTGTGATCGTTTACGTACGCAGTTACAGAGAGACGGTTTAGTCAACGTCAGTTCAATCATGGAGGAATAATTCAATTGAATTAATAAACGTATATCAGTCCGATGACTTGACTTGTTTGTTTATAAGTCCTACACCTATGCCTAGGATTAGCACAGTCAGTGTCTACCCAGCAGCAGTAGTGCACTCCTGTCCGGGACACTGCTCCCGCAGCAGGTGAGTTCGCACGCAGCCTTATCCAGGTGACGGTAAAGATAGTAAGTTTCTACTACTAGCCTAGCCTAGACTTGTCATGCCATACCATCTTTGTCACATTAATTGTGCTAGTGCATTTTTTTTCATAATAATAGACCTAGGCCCCTAGGCCTACTAATAATAGTATACTATAGATGTAAATTAATGCACTTTATTTAAAATCTGTCTCTTATACACATCTAGATGTTAAAAAATGCACTGTCTAAATAAAGGTGATGTGCTATAACACTACAGTACAGTATATCATCAGAGCCAACACCAATTCCTGTAACAATAAGATTATTATTGATATACACGTAGGCCTAGAAGCTAGGCCATCAACAATAACGCCCCATTAAATAATAACATGATGCATGTTACTCCAAACCTAACTTTCAGCTGTTGTTGAAATGTGGAATTCAAATAAAATATTATACATATATATTTTTGTAGGACAAGATATGTGATAGGCCGAAACATGACACTCTCCTCACATAGGTATTTGCCAGATGCCATGATGAGACAAACATACCACAACATTTGCCATGAGTACAACCACCCAACATTGGCATCTACGAAAGAAGGTGGTACAAAGCATACAAGCACCCAGCAAGATGTTAGCAGAAACACTCTGGTTGTTTGCTGAAACTTGTAATGAAAGCTATACACACAATTTGAGGTGAGCAAAAGAAAATTAAGTGAATATCTCATCACTGTTCAGCCAGAGTACATGAAACAAATATATTGGAATGGTAAAAAAATATCAGCATGTTGCGTCAGTTTTTTTAAGAAACAACAATAATACATTACACACTAGCCGACAGGAAGGCTTCAGTCAAGTAATTAAAAAATCTGAAAATACTGTCAATTGATGAATGTCTTTTCAGATTAGTACATACTGTACAGTATCTCAGTATGGTATGTTATTGATAAAGCAGCAAATGCCAATGTTTGATAACATTTTTGAT
>NW_022698860.1:29476-35321 GCF_011630105.1 Anneissia japonica | reverse complement strand
TTACTATATTCGGAGTAACGTTCGTTCTGTGTTGTTCAAACACCCTTCTTGTAATACTTGTGTAATGTTGTTTTTTTAGATTCACAGCCAGTGGCTTAAAACAACAATCAAAAACTAGGTTGTTAAAAAAATATTAAATGGATGAACTTAAGAAAATACATCTGTTAATCATAAATGCTTCTATGGCTACGTTCGACACTATCTTTCTTCATCAATCTTACAACAATTCTAGGCCTGTCTCTTATACACATCTAGATGTGTATAAGAGACAGATCTTATAACACTAGCTCAAAATCCTGTAGCACCAGTTTTTTTTTGGGACCCAGTTCACGAGCCTCGTTTTCGAATACCGCGCTCCAAAATCGAGTGCCGTCACCGTCTTTGTGGTCGCCCATCCCTCTATTTTAAATTAAAAATTAATTATTTCATCGCCGCACCCCCCCTTTAAGCAAACTCGGACTCTTGGTTTGTTGTTTATGTCCTCAGCTCCCAAAGCGCTGCTGCACTGTGGAAGCCTGCCTGTATGATAGTACATCAAGGGCCTTGTTATCGCTCATTAACAGCCTTTATAATTGGCGTTTGTTTGTTCTTATTGGGATTAACATGTCTTTAGGCTACAGTATTGTCGTTGTTTAGAGGACAGCGGTGGATCTCCAGTCACTGTAACAGCTACCTGGCCCTAGGCTCTAGTTAGGTAAAAAAAATGCCGGATCAAGTATACAAGTTGGCCACCGGGTTTGACCTGGGTGATACCATTCTAAAAATGGGTGAGATGAAATGCATGTTGGGTATTATATACATGGTATGTGGTGTGTAGGCCGTCTAACAGCGTGTGTTAATTTAATTAATTAAACATACAATAGACCCTGATTTCAGTGTTTTACTTCAGTTATAATTATTGATTATTATGTCTGTAATAATGTGCCTGTATATAGGGTATAATACCGGGTATGACATAGGGTGTAATTATATGTCTTTAATTACGAATATAGGATATAATCGGGGGTATAACATATGTCTTAATTATGAATTAAAAATACAGTAGATCCTGATTTTAGTGTTTTATTTCAGTTATAACTATGTGCCTGTATATAAGGTATAGGCCTATTCGGGGGTATAATTATATGTCTTAATTATGAATTAAACATAACAGTACTGTAGATCCCGATTTTAGTGTTTTATTTCAGTTATAATTATGTGCCTGTATATAGGGTATAATCGGGATATAATTATAGGAAGTGGATATATTTACGTCTCTGTAAACAAATCAGTACACGATATATAATTATGTAAATGGAACAACGCATGCGCATTCATACTTTAATAAACTTGCATTATCGGTCACGTAAATACACGGAATTCAACTTTCAGACCCCAAATTAGAATCGGCCTTTTGCTGAGGCCCCTTTTTTTGGCAAGTTAAATTTATGAATGTACTGTACCATGGATCCACGGTGCACGAAAATCAAATCTTCAAACGTGGACGTGTTTATTATAGTCATGTTAAAATACATTAACTTGACACAACAATTTTTCTTGTAGTATGGTGTCTACTCTTTAAAAAGCCATTGAACGAATCAACGGCAAATCAACGCACATGGGGAATCCCCGAATTGGTTGAATGAATTTTTGTAAACAGTTTATGGCTAGCGGATAGGTACAGTATTTAAATTATAATTTTACCGTTCTTACTAAACGTAATTAAATTTGCTACAGTAGAGTAGCCTACTGTATGTATTTCAATTAAATAAAATAATTGAATGATTGTGATAATGATTGACTATCGTATAACAATACAGGTAGGCCTAGAAGAATATCATCTTGATTTCGTGGTAATTGAGTTTTAGCAAGGAAACCTCACATAGGCCTAGGCTTTGTATTTAGGTCAAATATGTTCATTCAACAAATGATTGAGTAAAGTGAACATAACATTTCCAGCTCATAATATCACTTTTATTTGAAAAGTTAACACAACGATATTAATAATTTATTTAGTGATTAAACTACATACTGTGCTGTTGTAGAAAATTAAATTACGTTTTTAATAAAAAACAAAATTATAAATTAATTAGTGCCGTGGTGAACTTGGGGGAATCACCACGGCTTGGGAAGCTACACTAATGTCGAGTGCCGAAAAGTTTATCGACGTAAATATATCCACTTCCTCAATTATATGTCTTTAATTAATAATTAAACATACAGTTAATCCTTATTTTAGTGTTTTATTTCAGTTATAATTATTGATCAGTTTATCTAATTATTCTTGTAGCCTACATCATCATATTTACACTGATAGGCCTAGGCCCTAGCCTACTTCTTGCTTGAGATTCTATTCACACTCATTTATTAGTTAGTACAACACAGTATACTTTATTAAAGCTCAGTTGGATATGGATTATCATTGGATCAGTATTTAAGCAACTTCTATCTGTGGCATAAATATTATAGTTCAATAGGATAGGATAGGCCAGTTCAAGGCCTGAGCAAACCAGACCCAAGCCTAGTCTAGGCCAAAAGGCCTAACTAAGGAAGGCCCTACTAATATCAATAACTAGGCCTAGGCCTACAGAGTGTACACATTGACATTGTGCTCAGCCGAGCTTCCGCTGGCTGGCTGAGTGAGGCTTGCCTGTACTACTACTGAGCCAAGTAAGGAAAAAACACACATAGGGGCCGGCCTAGCCTACGCACAGATAAAATTTATATAAATTGATGACAATACATAGTAATTAATACAACGATTACATTGACAGTAAGAAAACATTTTCCATACCTGTTCTGACATGTTTATTTGGATCCTAGGATTTTTCCCTCAAGCGCCCTCTATTGGTTTGAAAGTGATTTTTTTTTTATGACTTTTTAAAAATTTATGGTTTTTCCAAAGATAATAATAGAAGATAATCCATAACTAAGAATATAAATTGCAAAAAGTCCGACTGACTGGATTTTGTGTGCACGCAGTGAAACGTTAAAAACAAAGTACTACCACGAGATAGGAAGCGCCCTATTAAAATTCGAATCTGAGCCATAGCTGATTCGAAAATGAAATCGAAATTCTTATTCTAAATGATCATAAATCAGTTTATTGATGAATTTTAAAACATATGCTGCAATTTTGACTTTAATATTGTTTCTATTTTTAATAATGTAGCGGAATCTTGTCCAATTGGTTAAAATAATTTAGAAACTCAATGAAAGAATCAACAATGCATTTTGGAAAAAAGAAACTGAAAGAAAATCATCTCTTTATTATGACTGTTCGAAAATCAAAGAAACTGTTTTAGAGTCATACCGTACCTTTTAAACTTCCAAGGTTTAATTCAAGTCTAATTTGAATGGCGCTCTAATTCAATCATTACCTCTTGAAAAATGTTCAAAGTAGCATAGAGAAAATAACAATGCCAAGCTTGAGGTTGTGAGAAGGTATTAAGCATTTTCGTTTTGACTGTAACAAATTAAAAAACATTAGATTTGATGATTTTAATAAATTACAAAATCGTTTAATTCTAATTCATTGTGTGAATGTTTGAATCAATTTTATTTCAAGTGATTTTTGTATAAAATTACAATACACTTTGGCAAATTTTGGGTTATTTTTCCCCGTCTGAAAAAACAAATGTAATGATATTACTCTTGCGTTTTTTTTTAAATCGTACACAATTCGAGCATGGAAGAAATTCAGTCTCAATGGGAAAATAATTATTGTTAACTTCTCACATCTTTTCCCCTACAGTACGAAAAGTTACAAAACAGCATTTAAAGGGTTTGTATTGTTTTTTCATTACATTTTTGCAATTTATATTAAATGAATTGAAGAGTCAGGCCCGTGCGCAGGGGGCGGGGGTGTGATGGGTGTGTAAGTACCCCTCCCAGCTTTCCCCCCCCCCCATACCTAAATTACCGAAGGTCTACATTTCCGGGGTAGAAAATGCAAGGCAAACTCCCACCCGTTCTAGAAATCATCCACTAAAACGCCTTGACCAATCAGAGCAGTTTCTTCTAATTGTCGATAAACAAGGACTTTTAACTGTATTTATAAGCTTTTTGAGGAATTTGAGTGGTTTTTTTTTTCTCCACTCGCATGTCATCAATCAAATCGGTAGAGTGGTGGACACATTCGCTTCAAAACAACAACTTAGGGATTAATTGCTTTTCCTACCCTGTTCCCAATCAGGTCAGTATATACTTACAGTGAATTCTTGATATTATATACGTTTGACGTCTACCCATATCATCCACGACGTGGCTATAAAGCGCATGTATTTTTTTTCCATTAATTCCGTTTATTTATCATATAACATTTATATTTATGGTAAAATTTTTGTATTTTAAATGCCCAATAATATTATGGGCTTTTTTTTTTCATTGTGCGCTATAATTGATATGACCTACATTATTTTTTTTTAACGATAATATGTAATGCTGTATTTACATTGTGCTATGGTATAATTTTACGTACTAGCATTTGAAGTTTAAATAGTGTGTTGACATACAGTGAAAATCCTAAACACAGCGTGGTTTTAAATGGCATGTTACACATCTAGGCTTAGGCCTATGTGTAGACCCAAGGTAATTCAACAAAAGGACGCACATCTCGGGACATCAAAGGTTATAACTCTGGCATCGACATTCTAGAGGCGCACGTACGTCCCTACACGCTGAACGTCACAAAAACCATAGCAACCAGACCATAAACGTACGTACGTGACGATTTACCCACGCGCGTGTTTGTTGCCAAGTTAGTCGCGCGTCGTGCGGTGATTACAAAGGCCTAATGATATTTTGCACTAACATTAGACTGAAATATATTCTTCATTTCAACATTAATTTTACCAAAATTGTGGTGAATTGTCGTTCATGAGACTCACTTCGCAGAAAAAAATAATAAAAGATGTGTATAAGAGACAGGTACTGTACTATATGCTGCAATGAGGCGGAAGTCGTGCCCAACGTAGGCGGCGCCCTTCTTTTTAACCATGCAAGTTTCCTATACTTCGTGCCCAACGTACAGGGCGCCCTTCTGTTGCTAAGTATATCCAGACGCAAAAGGCGCCCTTCCTTTTCCACTAATGGAGGAAAACTTTTTCACTAAGAGTGCGTCCGGCCATGCGATTCTGCGCTGTATTGTTGTTTTATTCTTTACTGATTCTTGATTATGCTTTAATTGTTTTGTATATTATTTGGATAATAGCAACGATTTCTACAGCCACCAAGGAGGTATGTATTCACCGATGTCACTGTCTGGGTGTCTATTCCAGTTTGTTTTTATATCTAGTATCTTTGTTGAGAATTGAATAAAATACGCGACGACTTGGTAACGAAAGTTTGGCACAAGTTTTTTTACATCCAGCTGTAGGGGGCGTCCCATTTTTCGTATTCCCACCATGCATTTCGGTGGAACACGGTGGAACACTTTTTTTGAGTGGAGAACTCTATCTTGTATTTCTAGTATCTTTGCGAATACCGATTACCAAGACTTTTACTTGTAACTGTTGCTTCTGCAGCTTCAATCTCCTGGCCTATTTTAAATAGAAGTTTTAATATAGCCTAGTGCCAGTGGTACTTACCTGTTTTTTTTTCTGACCAAGATGAAAGGTGGTTGTCGAACTTTTTAGGTTGGCTTGTTTATCATTCAAACTTGAAATAAGCCTAGCCTAGCCTAGGCCTAGGCCTAAACAGTCCAGGCAACATAAAATTAGGCACAAGTTTGACAAGTTTAAGCATAGGCCTACCTAGGCCCTAGGGCAGGCCTAGCCTAGGCACCTCTATCTAGCCTACTGTAGGCCTATGCCTAGCTAGCTATGGGAGGCCTAGGCCCAGTTCAGTGGCGTATCTAGCCGTATTA
>NW_022698860.1:26343-29434 GCF_011630105.1 Anneissia japonica | reverse complement strand
GGAGTGGAATTTATTTTCGGTGGCCATGGCACCCCCACTGAAAAATATTCTTCTTAGATTCCCGAATACACGTTAACCGTGACAGCATAAGCACCATAAGCCTAGCCAATTTTTTTTGCTTCGAAGTTCTCGAATGGAGGGGGGGGGGTGGTGGGGATCAGTGTTCTAACTCAAAGGCCGAATTTCTGCACTATGTTGCTTTCAGCGTCCATCACAGGGGGTGGCACTAGCGAGGGGTCCTTTTCCCCCTGGAGCCCCCGGGGAATTTCCAGCAAAGTCGTCGGGAAAACAAAATCTCGACCGCAGAAAGTACAATTTGGGTATGCCTGACTAAGCTGTCAAATGTTAGGGATTAAAAACTGTTTAGTGCGAGCAGTGGTATCTTATGTGCGAGGTGTTGTATACTATCGCAATCGTATGGGTTGCCACATCTTTCCCGTCGGGAGGCTGGTACCTCCGACAGGTGGTTAGTACCTCCGACAGGTGGTTAGTACCCCCGACAGGGGCCTTTTATCTTGCATGATTTTCTATCAAATTATCCTTTTTAAATAAAGAATACCATAATCAACAAATTTCTCCCCAATCGGGGAGGGGATGTGGCCCTTGTCGGGCAAGCTTGAACCCCCTTGTTGGGGAGCGGACCCCTCGTTGGAGAATTCCTGGCGCCGCCCCTGGTCCATCAGGCAACGGCCAAACTGCGGTAGCATTGTGTAACAAAGCTTTCACTTTCTTGGCTTAGCGCACACTCGCACTTGGCAGCATCCAAAGAGATAATACAAAAATGATTTTGAAATTGAATAAAAATAGAAAAAATACAATTTCTTAGATTTTAATTTTTGTTGATCTAATCCTGGGCAAACAAATTTTCAAAGTTCAATGATTCTACAGATAGCTGTCTCAGGATTTCCCCGAAAGAGCGAAGTGGGTATGGTCGGGCGTCAATTAAAATGTTTTAAAGTTAGTACCCCTACCCCTGGCGCCACCCCTGTGCTGGCTATTACATTTTATAATTATTTTAGTCAGTAGTTCTTTACCAAATTCCCAATTCTATTTTGAATTTGTTTACTCCTCATATAGGTTGGTAATTTGTTAAACTGAGTATTAAATTATGGAAGGTGACACATCAAGAGGTGAGTTGAACTTGAAGCAAAAATAATAAAAATTGAAAATGATTAAAATAAAACTTACAATAATCATGACACCTTCAGCACTCTTCCACATAAACCACTTGAATCAGAAACAAACTCATCAAACATAATATAGTTGAAAAATGGATATTATGATTTTCTTATACTCATTATTTAGGGGCATTAAACAGTATTTGCCAACTGTAAAGTTGGAATTTTCAAAAGGTGCTGGACTATACTACAGTTTTCCCTCCAATTTGGGACCTGAAAATGTACAGTGGTCTCGGGTTCATAGGTTTATGTTAAAAGATTGAAGTTTGTTATTTTTTTTCATTGAAAAGTGGTCTTGGAATTACACTGTACAGTACTTTGCTTCTGTTGCTACTGACACAAAAACAAATTTCATGAACATGTCTATTTTATCTTTTAAAAACTCTTTAATATTTTTATTGTATATATTTGGAATGGAATGGAATGGATTTATTCGATGTAAACACCAAGGATAGCCCACGAAAGTCTAGAAGAAGACTTATTTCCAGTGGGGCCCTTCGGGTGGTGATTGAACAGTACACCGGGAGACCATCCTCTACTCTTTTCTGAAGAGTGTACTGCGTTCTTTAACGTGCACATGGGCCATAAATGTACACGGGACCAACGGCTTAAACGTCTCATCTGAAAGACGGTGCGCTATTTTAACTTGTATTTCAGGCCTCTAGCTGAAACACAAGGAGAGGCAGCGATGGGAATTGAACCGAGAACCTAGAGATCTCCACAGTTCAGCGCACACATAGTGGCTACCACCAGATTAGCCAACTGATCTAAGCTGCTCTTTAGGAATGTTTATGTAAATTGCATTGTTTTTTTAACATTGTTTAGTATGTAACTGTACCACTTTAAAAGACAGTACACAAGTACTGAATGTACATGCAGTAAAAATACAGAATAAATAAAGAAAAATAAATAATATTGAAACAATTGAACAGACGCACAATTCTGAAGAACTTGGTTTTTGTAATTTTTAATCATGAAATTATTCATTGAAAATAATCGATAACAGTGAATTTAGCTTTAATCAAGGTATAAACATTATTAAATAATAATCTGTAAATAATTATCTTATTCCTTTCTAATTAATTATAAAAAATGTCTGTAATACTAAAATATATATTATGTAAAAAGTATTTTCCAATACAGCACTACAATATGTATTTAACGTATAATAATACTAAAGTACACCCTCCAGTTTGAGACCCCTCAAATTCCGGGACCTCTCTGATTCAGAACCACTTTTCCCAAGACCAAAATAACAATCTTCAACCTTTTAACACAAAGCGAGCACTCTAATTGGAGACCAACCCCCGAGACCACCCCAAATTTTCTGATCCCAAAGGTGGTCTCGAATTGGAGGGCGAACTGTAATTACTGTGTGATACGTCATATACGTATGTACATGTATGTATGTATATATGTGTGTGTGTATGTATATTATGTAAATGTCAGCGGTGTTAATTATACACTATGTGTATACAAATTAAATTTATAAATTTGCAATATGCAGCACTATAAAATCATTAGAAATAAAATAGAAAATTAATAACAATTTAATATATATATATACATATATATACCTGTCTCTTATACACATCTAGATGTGTATAAGAGACAGATACATATATATCTCATATCAGGAGACAACAGTGATATTAAGATGTGCATGTGCGTCATGACGTGCGCGTACGCATGAGTAAATCTTTAAAAATGCTCAAAATTCTTTTTTAACAAACTAAATTAGCGTATTTTGCCATTATCAGCATTTAACTATTGTTCAATCCGCACCGCGCACACTTCCTTGTGGGTCAAAGTGCGGCGGATCACCTAACTCGTCCTCAGTGACGAGTTCAAATCTAGTTGTTATTATTATTATTATTATTATTATTATTATTATTATTATTATTATTATTATT
>NW_022698860.1:1741-24505 GCF_011630105.1 Anneissia japonica | reverse complement strand
ACACATACTACCTTTTTTGTTAGTTTACTTTAATTCAATGAGACAAGTTTGAACTTTTAGTTAAGATCATCCCTTGTAAAGGTCTGTTTTTGTCATCATTATAAGTACTACGGTACTTACTTACTTGACAGCATTATGCTTTTCTGCACTTACTGTCTGACTTGTGAGTAAGTTTCCAGATCTTCCTGCATGAATCCCGCTAAATGCTGTTTGATGATTATCAGACAAGACTTTTTTATACCTTGTTTCCCGAACTTTTAAAGATCTTCAGACTCGGAGGAGGGTGGGAAAAAATTATGTTTTCTTACTTAGCAAATGGTTTTGCCAAAAACATCTAAGATGGAGAAGAAAATAGAAATAAAATTTTATTAGTATTTGATATGTAGTAATGGGATGGTTTTATTTTTGATTTTTGGAGATTTCAAGACAGTGGTGGGCATAATAAAAATAAAGAAAATTTTTTAAAAATTTCAATTTTTTGGTGGTAGCGGGTGCGCTAAATGACCAAAAACAACATTTTATTTTTATTTGCAATCATTATTGGCGGCAGTGAGTTCAATAAACAAGGTATAAAAAAGTCTTGCCTAATATGTATTATAAGTCAATCATGACGTCATCACTGCAACTCCCAGTGTTATTTGCCTATCCCCCACAGTCCACTAATTTTCCAATTAGTGAACGCTTTGTTTGATTTTTTTAAGTTCGTGTGCAAAAAAAAAAAAAAATTCCTAATTTTTTTGTCATTGCAAATATATCGCGCACCGCGATAAAAATGGAATTGTAATTGAAAATTACTTTCATAAAGCAAGGTTAATTAGAACCCGAAGAAAGTTACTTTAAATTCAGTATTAAGTATGAACAATTAAGCAGTTCCTTGAATCAGTGAACCCTATAAACTAAACAAATGAACGTTTAATAGGAATATTCTAGACCTATTTTAAAGACTCCAGGAACAAAATTAGATGTAGGCCTAAGGCCAAGCAGCAGGCCGCCGAGGCCTCCTCCTACCAGCTACTAGCCTAGGCTATATAGCCTAGCGTAGTTATGAAATCATCCCAAGATTGTTACCTGTCTGCACCGATCAAAAAGTTAGTGACAGTGACTATATTCTCTCTCAAATGTTTTGAAAAATGACGAATGTGAAAAATTACAAACAAGTTCTTCTAACACAGTACAAATTACAAAATAGCCTAGTTATTCATCGTATCCATACAGTACTGCTAATGTGTAGTTAACGCGTAGGAGCACAAATCAGCACACGCACGAAATATTAATATGCACACAGTATACTGATCATAACACTATAGCAACCGATGACTGGTACAACACAGTCAGTTATAAAAACAAACATTAAAAGACGGCGATTGACTTATAGAGCAATTAGTATTTATTTATTCTTTCTTTATACTGAATAAACACTTTTAATACATAGTACTAGTTTCCAAAGTGGTTTAGTTCTTAACTACAAAATTTAGAAGCAGATATATAAACATTGAAACCAAATTAAAATATTGATAACTTAACTACAAATTAAAAAGATTTAAAATGAATATTGAAAGAAACTTAAGAAAATAAAAAATTTAAATAATAAATATGGATATGCAAGGTAAAAGAAAATCAGGTTAAATGAAGATGGTATTATTGAGGATTTGAAATAGAATGCTTAAAATTTTGAAGTGTCATAGACTTAAATTTGTTTTTAATATGATCCGGGAGTTTATTCCATAATTTAGTAGATCGGTATACAAAAGTTCTTTTATCTTGCATATTATTTTCAGGTGTATTCAAGAAGTGTATTATTACTTTGACTGCGAGTACAATGCATATACAAACCATAATTAAAAACAAAATTTTTTGATAAATATGATGGAGCAAGACCATTTAAACATTTGAAAATCATTATGAGCAATTGTTCGTCCCATTGATCACTGAGTTTGCACCACCCTAATAAACTTAAAATATTTACAACTGGGGTTTTTATGTCTGCAGAAAGTAAAATTTTTCCTAATCTGTTTAAAATAATTTGAAGTGAATTTGAAAGTTTAATATTACAGTTGGACCAAACACAATTACAGTAATCAAAAAGAGGTATAACTAGAGCGTTAGCCAACGTCTTAAGAGTATTATGGGGTAAAAAATATTTAACACAGTGGATAACACCAATGCATTTAGAGATGTTACCAGTTAATTTTGCAATATGTTCAGACCATGTTAATTTAGAATCAAACACAACTCCAAAATATTTGAATGAATCAATTCTGTCAATAGTCATGCCATTATAAAATAATGAAATATTTGAAAATTTAGGTAAAATTGCATTGGTTCCAAAGATCATAAATTTAGTTTTCTTAATATTTAATGTAAGTTAATTTTTATCAAACCATTTGGCAACTTTGATTAAATTTGAATTTAGTTCATTTTGGAGAAGAGTGGGATCGGAAGAATTGCATAAAATGGTAGTATCGTAAATATATGGTAGTATCGTATAAAATTATTATACTTAAGTTAGATTTAATGCATTCAAAAATTTCATTTGGGCCTTGCAGGCCCTCAGGCAATTTTTTCAAGCATTAAATCTAACCTTTGTATAATAATTCTCCTATAGTGTACTATGCGCAGCTCTACTAATTTCTTATTACGTTTTTAACATAATGTATTTTTTTTAATATGTAAATTAATGTAATTTCTTTTACTTTTTACCACAATGGAATTTAGAATTGTACATTAATATTGTATACAGTATTCATACAGAAATCAATTTATAAATTGCATACTTCTTTCAGGAATCATTCTTGACTGTTTTTGCTCCCTGGTTTCTAAGCATCTACAGTATAGATGTAAATTTGGTCTGCTCTTTGCCGGAACAATAAATAAGATAAAGCTTTAATCTATTTTTTTTTTCTTTGTTTAGGTACTGTAATAGGAAATCAGTTGGTTAACTGCAATATTAAAGACTCATCTATTAATATTGTTCATAATACAATTCAGTTACCTGTTACACAAGGTATGCATTCTGCATATTATATGCTTAAAGTGGTGGTTCATTTACTGACTATTATTGGGTAACTACTTTAATCATATGAATTTTAAATGTGCTTGACATAAACTCAACAACCTGAATTTTCATTACCACTTTTTATAATAATAAGACATACAGTACATGATTTACAGTAGCTATGCAGATATATGTGGTCACCAAACAAGAATTATTATTATGAGGCTATCATTCCAAAATCAGTATCCATGGCCAAGGCAGAAAATTGAATTTTTGAATACTATGTTTCAATGTATTCTGCACATTTTAATGCTGATGATACGGTAACATATTGCGACTGGGCGCTCATTTTGAGATGGCAAGCCTACTTTTGTTGAAATTACAAGCACTGAAAAAAGTGGCACTGGTAAAATGGTTGTGCAGTATTGAATTATGTATGTTCTAAAACAGGATGTCACAAACAGTTACCCCAACCATAGTTCTATTTACAGTAGATTTGAGACATGATGGTTATTGAGATAGGCAGAATGGAATTTCACTCTACATAACATTCTAAAAGTAATTGTGACTGTAGGATAAATAGAAGGTTGGGGACTCCATTACAGTAAAGGGCAGAACTTTTGTTAGGACCACTATAAATTAATAGATTTTATATTCATTTAATTCCACTTACTGTAGTCTTTACTTTTTCATTGCTGTCTCCAGTTTATCACACACTTGATGATAGATGGAACAAGAAAAGATTCCCACAAAAAAAGCTATATATTAGGCCTATACTTCATGTTTTGCAAACGCTTTGTTCCAACTGTTGGAGGAGATTTTATTATGATGATGACAAATATTGCTATTTATTATTCACATGGTCTTAATAATAATAATGAGACAAGACATTCTAGTGTGTGATTCTAACACATTATTCTCATTTTCATCTTCATTTATTTTTCATTGTTTCATTGTATTTGGTCTGCTCTATGAACTATTGTTGAATTGCATTAAAGGTATACTATCTGTCAAAAAAAACAAAACAAAACATTACAAATTTGATCAAAATTTTAAAAGTTTTTATAAATAATTCATTTGTATTTTCCAGTGAATTTTTTTATCGCATTAACAGCTGATTTTCTGTAACGCGGCTCGCTGACTGTTGTTGAGGGCTTGTGACTGTGTTGAGATTGTGTTGTCTGCTTGGCCTACCTGCAGGGGCAGAGAAAAAAAAGGAGTAAAAATAGGCACAATGTGGCCAACAGTCATCGTCGACTGACAATTACTGTAATCAAATTCAATATGAAAGATGGATAGTGATCAAGTCAAAACAACTAAAAATAATTGCGAGGTCGTGAAGTTTTTGCTAACCTAGGCAGGCCTACCTAGTGTAGACCTCCTAGCCTAGAAGGTGACCTGTGGCCGAGTAGACTTGTGGCCGAGTTGACTTGTGGCCAGGTCGACCTGCTTCCGACTGTCTGTATCATCTCATCTCTGGTGGGCAGCCTGTGTATGTATGTAGATAGGGCCGGCATAAGCCCACTTAGCTAGGGTAGGCCTAGAATTTTTATAGGCCCATATAAATTAACTTTAATTTTGGCTGTCTCCTTACCAAATTGTAGGGCCTATTTTTAATATTATATACTGTCTAGAGTCGTGCTCAGATCATGCAAGCTTGCTATTATTATTATTCTAAATTAATGTCATGCCAAGGACAGTGAACTATATACAGTACATACAGTAGACAGGAAATGTTACTGGATTGTCTGGTCTGATTGACTACTTTTATGAGAGGTTATATATTTCCAATTGGAATTAAAATTTATCCAAGTGGGCTTAGTATGTAAATAATCTCAACTGCAATTTACTGTTGTGAAAGTGTATAAATCCTATTCAAATGGTTTGTTTCATGCACCTGTATTTTGAAAAGAACAGTAATAAATATCAACTATATATCCACTGTACTATTTATGTCCAATGAAACAAGGTATTTATTTAAACATTAACTTCAGCATAATCAGAAGACTTCAACAGAAATTATGTTATTTATACCATTTTTGAAATCAAGTTTGAATGTATACAGTACAATCAAAAAGAAATTACAAAATTCCATACAGCTTGAAACTACACACCTGTAGTGCAAATTCTACTTATTTTTTTACAGTATCAAGAAATTTAAAATGGGTATGTCTTATAATTAGCTGGAAACCAGAATACTGCTTTAATGGGTTGGGGTATCTGTCCCAGATTCTTTTGACTCAGTAACTGGGAATTAACCTCATGATATACCATGTTGCCATAAAATAAACTGATGACATGCTGCATTTATCTATTTCCACTGTCTCCAGTGCAGAATTGCAAGTATATGCCATCATGTCGGGATTCAATATTTCAACATTAATTATGTCATCAATCTGCCATTTATGATTGTCCAAGTTGAAAACACAATGTAACCTGGCAGTACAGGGCAAAAATGATTTTATTTTATTCAGAAAAACCAATAAAAACCACCAAACATTTTGACTCAATCAAACTAGGCAGGCCAGCTTAGGCCTGTAGAAGCTTGGCCTATTATACCTAGGCAATGCTGATAATATTAATAAAACGTAAGAATAATCCAACCCAAGCTACAATGAGGATTCCTGCATGCTGTACATGGTACAAAGTCACCACACCATGGAGTTTTATATGGACGCGCCGGTGTACAAACCACTTTGTTCAGTTATGAGACCTTTTAAAGCTGTTTCGTCTACGATATGAGACATGGCCAATAAATATTCACCGATTTCTACCTTTGCAATAATGGGCAATTAAAAACATCGAAATACTAATAAAACAAGGTAACAGCCTCGCCCTCTACTAGTTTTTCAGGCCCAACTTCCACAACGATTTCTTCCAACGAGTTGCGGCGTTGAGTTTGTGGTCACCATCAAAAATACTATTTCTAGTATCTTTGGTCACCATCCACAGCAAGCACACATCGGTCATGATGACTTCCGATTTGGCCTCGCTCATACGTGTCAAGAGAAGGCAGGACTCTTGACGCAATCTCAAGCAACAAGCAAATTTTGTAATGCGAATGTGCTAAATTTAAACATTTTTTGGCTGTTCAAAATAATTAACAGCATTTTCATACCCAACTACTTTGTTAATTGGGTATTCGGGGGTCATTTTTGATACGGTTGATTATATAAACAAATTGATCAATTCAAATTTTGATTTTAAGCAAAAAAATATTGATTTTGACAGATAGTATAATGAATATATTTTATTTCACAGTTTTTTTCATTAAATGAATTTCTATTAATAATCTGATTAGTAATCTCTAGAAATTGTTATAATCTACTCAATTTCAAAAAATGTTTTTAGAATACATTTTTTGTAGCTTTCATTGGACAATACTTCTTTAAAGTTTGTAAAAATATTTAAGCTTTAAAATCATTAAATATATAAGAAAAAAGACCGAAAATAGTTCTCTGGAGCTCTTGCAGTACATACTATGCTATTTAAACTCTGCTGTCTCTTCTGAAATGCTTCACACTTACAACATACAGTAGTTTACCTGGTATACAATATGGCATACAAGAAAACAATTATTGTGATTTTTACAGGAGTTGTAGTGTTTGTATTTTCACATTGAATTTGATGAAGTATAATATTTATTATATTAGTATGATGGAAATACAAATAAATCAACAATAAATGTATACATTTGTATATACAGTATCTCTAGATGTCATGAAGTTAAGCATAACTTCCTCCACAAGAATTGCTAATAACAACCATTAGACGATGTATTTACATGACAAACAACCCAATCTGTTATTCCACTTCCATATTTAATGTCATTTTTTGTTGGATTTTTCTTTACAGACAATGCATCAAGAGAAACATGTGAAGGTACGTACTGTACTTACTGAAAAATATTTGTCAGTTGTTGTTGTTGCCAATATCACTGCAGAGTCCTAAGTTGGAAGAAGTAATTTCCGGGAGATCTAATGTGGCTGATATAGGAATTTTGAAATAAGGGTGGGAGTGGGGGTAGGGGTGGAGGGAGGGACTTTCACAGATGTAGGGTAGGCCTACCTCTTGAGCCCCACCATGATTACGTTACCACTAAATTGCCGCAAATGACACTCTCTTTGTTATTTATTTATTTCATTTTTTTATACTGGGAAAACCTTTTCAGTAGCATATCTACTGTTCTCCCACAGTTCCCAGTACAAAAAGTCAACAATAACATTCACAATTCATAAAAATGAGCAACATACATAAACCAGAAAAAATACATCCAGATCATAATATTTTTAAAATTGTTAAAATAATATAAGATCAATACGAACATTTATAAATATTTAGAGAATTTTATATATTACTGCACACCTTGATCTATTGGCAGTGCCTTTCATGAAACAATTGATGATGAAATATTTAAAACATGCAAATATTATGAATTTCCCAGAGAACCTTGCTTGCTTACTGGAATGCGGAAGGTCATCCCGATTTTTTTTAGACTTGGCACCCCTGTCATTTACAAACGGCTGTGTTTTTAGTGCTAACATTATCAGTAGTAATAGTATCATTTTTATAATTATGAATACGTCTCGTTATGTCAAGTTGAAAGTGCTCTGAAATATGTCTGTATAGTGCTAAATAGCTGATCCTTCCAGTTAATATACAGACCCTCTCAAATAAATGAAATAATATGATGCTGTATTCTTGTTTTTTTTTTTTTTATTCTTTTTACAAGGCTTATATGTTGTCGATTTGTTAGCTATTAAGGACAGATCCTGATTAAAAATAACTGATTATTTTCAGATGATCTTATCAAACATTTTTTACTAAGTACTCAACAGCAATTATGCCGTAATGCCACCCGGTTCACACCAGGAACTTTAAATACTAGATATCAAGTAGACATTGCTCACATGTTCACTGATCTGGACCTACTCAAGGAAAATGAAAAGAAGCAAGATGTCAAGCCAATAACTTTGAAGGAGGTTTTAAATATTATCAAATCCTCGCCTACATGTAAAGTTCTAATTGAAGGTGAGGGCGGTATTGGTAAATCAACTCTTCTCAGGTACATAGCTCACAAGTGGGCCACAGATGAATCAGATGAAACCTTCAAAGGTAAAATATTGTTTCTTGTCAACATATCCTCTATTGACAAAGGTGAAACTATTTTGGATGGTATTTTAAAACAAATAGATTTAGAGGATTTTCATCTTGAAACAAACCTTTGTCAAGATCCTGTATTAATTAAACGATTTATTAGGAACCAAGATAATGACATTGTATTGTTGTTGGATGGGTTAGATGAATTGAAAGAGGGTAGTACGAGTCCAATAAGCTTATTCAAAAGACAGAAATTGCCAAAATGTAAAGTATTACTTACATCAAGATCTGACAAAAAAATATATGAGTTTGTTAAAGAGAGCAGCATACATGTGAAAGTGAAAGGATTCAGTGAAGAGAATATAACAAATTACATTACAAAACATTTTGAGTATTTTGAAAAACCTGCATTTGGAGACTCACTTGTGGAAGAGTTGAAACTTTATTCAGGGTTTAAGTGTAAACATGAGGAAATCAAATCAATGTGTAGGAATCCAATGTTGCTTCTGTCTGTATGTGTTATGTGGGAAGAAAAGCAACACCTTTCAACTGATAAAGCTGATCTCTTTAAACAGGTTTTTAAAACTATCTTGAATCAGTTCATTGACAAACAAACAAATAAAGAGCAAAAAATCTCAATATTCAGAAATATTCCACAGAAGTATGTTGAACTGATGCTTCTGTTAGGGAAGTGTATGTATAATGGCCTAAAGAGAAACCAACTTTCAATAAACAAGACCGATTTGGAAGGAAGAGAAGAAATGGTTGCCTTAACTTTAAAACTGGGGTTTGTGTACAAAGATGCACAAAATCTAAAATCTAATTTTGAAGAGATTTTTACAGCTCCTCACAAGTTAATAGTAGAGTCATTGGTAGGATTTTACTTATGTAAATTATGTCAGGCAACAGGATTGGAGAGTGAATGTAGAGCAAAGGATATGAAAGGGTTACTTCAGCCATTGGATGATAATGAATGGAAGATTATAAGAGAAAGTGAAAACTTAAGCATTGCAAGAGAGTTTGCAATTGGATTTCTTGGTACTGATGCAGGCATATTTTTAAGTCATTGGATAACCAATAGTATCTTGACATATCGCTCTTTAATGGCATATTTTGAATTTGTAAAAATAGAGCACAGGAGTACTGTAAAAGAGACATTAATCAATCATATGACTAAGAAAAATCTAGAAATAATGCCACATATACATGACATATGTAAATCACTAAGAAAATGTAACCATTACATCATTCCTGATATAGACATTCAAAACCAGCATTTCATCGAGATTATGCAACAATTTCATAATATGAAATTAGGATCTTGCAGTGAAATTGATGTGAATACTCACATTATTTTGTTTTGTAAAGAAATGGCATTGGAAGAAAAATTCAGTGTGATTGTCCACATATTAATTGCTGTGCCAAATCAAAAACAGATTTTGGAAAAAATAAGTGAGATATGTGTTAATGATGATTTTAAATACTTAACAGATGAATGTCAGAAATTGGGTTTCAAATATGATATATCAGATTTAGAGTTGTCTAACACAAGTACTGCTTCATGTATAGTTCACCTGCTTAATAGCGCACCCCAACTTGAATATTTGTCGTGCTCTTTCAATAGTATTACAGGTGGTATCATGAATGATGCAATAAGAGAGTGTTGTAGTAGAGGAGTTAAGTTAGAATTAAAGCAGCTTCATATCAGTGATAATAATCTCAGCAACATTGATGGTTCATCATTAGCATCTTTATTGGTTATTGCTCCTACACTGAGTAGTCTCACATTGGTCGATTGCAGTCTATCAGGTGCTATTATCAATGATATGATCAGGGAGTGTTGTAGCAAAGGAGTCAAGCTCGAATTAAAGGATATTGATATCAGTGATAATAATCTTAGCAACATTGATGGTTCATTATTTGCATCTTTATTTGTTATTGCTCCTACACTGAGTAATCTTGAAATGAGCAATTGCAGCTTATCAGGTGCCATTGTGAATGATATGATGAGAGAATGTTGTAGTAAAAAAGTCAAGTTAGAATTAAAGCAGCTTGATATCAGTGATAATAATCTCAGCAACATTAATGGTTCTTTATTTGTATCATTATTGGGAATTACTTCTAATCTTAAATCTCTATCAATGAGTAATGGCAGTTCATCTTGTGAAGTCTGTAATCCACATTACTTGTATATCAGTGGTAATACTCTCATCAATATTGATGGTCCCTTATTGGCAGCTTTACTAATTACTTTTAAACTAAATAGTCTCACATTGAATAATTGCAGGCTATTAGGTGCTATTATGAATGATATGATGAGAGAATGTTGTAGTAAAGGAGTCAAGTTAGAATTAATGCAGCTTCATATCAGTGATAATGATCTCAGCAATATTGATGGTTTATCATTAGCATCTTTATTGGTTATTGCTCCTTCACTGAGTAATCTGGAAATAAGTAATTGCAGTTTATCAGGTACCATTGTGAATGATATGGTGAGAGAGTGTTGTAGTAAAGAAGTCAAGTTAGAATTAAAGCAGCTTGATATCAGTGATAATAATCTCAGCAATATTGATGGTTCATCATTAGCATCTTTATTGGTTATTGCTTCTACGCTGAGAAATCTCAAAATGATAAATTGCTGTTTTTCAGGCTCTATAATGAATGATATGATAAGAGAATGTTGTAGTAAAGGAGTCAATTTAGAATTAAAGCAGCTTGATATCAGTAGTAATAATCTCAGTAACATTGATGGTTCTTTATTTGTATCATTATTGGGAATTGCTTCTAAACTTGAATGTCTAATAATGAAGAATGGTAGTTCAAGTTGTTACGTCTATGATCTAGATTCCGTTCATATCAGTGGTAATAATCTCATCAATATTGATGGCTCCACATTAGCAGCTTTATTAAGTACTTTAAAACTGAATTACCTTACATTGAATGATTGCAATCTATCAGGAGCTATTATTAATTATATGATCAAAATATGCTGTGAAAGAGGAGTCAAGGTAGAAATAAAGGAGATTGATATCAGTGATAATAATCTCAGAAACATTGATGGTTCATTGTTTGCATCTTTATTCGTTATTGCCCCTATACTGAGTAATCTCAAAATGATAAATTGCAGTCTATCAGGCACTATTATGAATGATATAATGAGAGAGTGTTGTGGAAGAGGAGTCAAGTTAGAATTAAAGGAGTTTGTTATCAGTGGTAATAATCTCAGCAATATTGATGGTTCATTATTTGCATCTTTATTAGTTAATGTTCCTAAATTGAGTAATCTCAAAATGAGAAATTGCAGTCTATCAGGGACTATTATGAATGATATAATGAGAGAGTGTTGTGGAAGAGGAGTCAAGTTAGAATTAAAGGAGTTTGTTATCAGTGGTAATAATCTCAGCAACATCGATGGTTCATTATTTGCATCTTTATTAGTTAATGCCCCTACACTGTTTAATCTCAAAATGAAAAATTGCAGTCTATCAGGCACCATTATGAATGATATGATGAGAGAGTGTTGTGAAAGAGGAGTCAAGTTAGAATTAATGGAACTTGACATCAGTGATAATAATCTCAGCAACATTGATGGCTCTTTATTTGTATCATTATTGGGAATTACTTCTAATCTTAAATCTCTATCAATGAGTAATGACAGTTCATCGTGTAAAGTCACTAGAGGGCCACTATATGATAATTTTCTTGGGTATAACCATGAGCTTCATTTCAATAGTAATAATCTACATAAACTTGAAATCAGTGGTAATAATCTACTTGACGTTGATATCAGTGGTAAAACTCTAATCAATATTAATGGCTTCTTATTGGCAACTTTATTAATTACTTCTGAATTGAAAAGCCTTACATTGAATAATTGCAGTTTGTCAGGTGCTATTATGAATGATATGATGAGAGAGTGTAGTAGTAAAGGATTCAAGTTAGAATTATTGCAGCTTAATATAATTGATAATGATCTCAGCAACATTGATGGCTCTTTATTTGTATCATTATTGGGAATTGCTTCTAAACTTCAATCTCTATCAATGAGTAATGATAGTTCTTCATGTAAAGTCTATAATCTACATGATCTTTGTAACAGTGATAATGATCTATATGATCTTTACATTAGAGGCAATACTCTCATCAATATTGATGGCTCCATATTGGTAGCTTTATTAAGTACCATTAAACTGAATAAGCTTATATTGCATAATTGCAGTCGATCAGGTGCTATTATGAATGTTATGGTGAAAGATTGTTGTAGTAAAGGAGTCAAGTTAGAATTAAGAAAGCTTGATATCAATGATAATACGCTCCGCACCATTAATTGTTCTTCATTTGTATCATTATTGGAAATGACTTCTAAACTTGAATATCTATCAATCAGTAATGGCATTTCATCGTGTGAAGTCCATAATCTACATGACATTAATATCAGTGGTACTCTCATCAGAATTAATGGCTCCTTATTGGCAGCTTTATTAATTACGTTTAAACTGAATAGCCTTACATTGAATAATTGCTGTTTATCAGGTGCTATTATGAATGATATGATGAGAGAGTGTAGTAGTAAAGGAGTCAAGTTGAATTTAAAGATGCTTGACATCAGTGATAATGATCTCAGCAACAGTGATGGTTCATTATTTGCATCTTTATTGGTTATTGCTCCTACACTGAGTAATCTCAAAATAACTAATTGCAGTTTATCAGGTGCCATTGTGAATGATATGGTGAGAGAGTGTCGTAGTAAAGGAGTCAAGTTAGAATTAAAGCAGCTTGATATCAGTAGAAAAAATCTTCGCAATATTGATGGTTCATCATTAGCATCTTTATTGGTTATTGCTCCTACACTATGTAATCTCAAAATGATGAATTACATTGATGGTTCATTATTTGCATCTTTATTGGTTATTGCTCCTACACTGAGTAATCTGGAAATAAGTAATTGCAGTTTATCAGGTGCTATTGTGAATGATATGATGAGAGAGTGTTGTGGAAGAGGAGTCAAGTTAGAATTAATGGAACTTGATATCATTGGTAATAATCTCAGCAACATTGATGGCTCTTTATTTTTATCATTATTGGGAATTACTTCTAATCTTAAATCTCTATCAATGAGTAATGGCAGTTCATCATGTAAAGTCACTGGAGGGCCACTATATGATAATTTTCATGGGTATAACCATGAGCTTCGTTTCAATAGTAATAATCTACATAAACTTGAAATCAGTGGTAATACTCTAATCAATATTAATGGCTTCTCATTGGCAGCTTTATTAATTACTTCTAAATTGACAAGCCTTACATTGAATAATTGCAGTTTGTCAGGTGCTATTATGAATGATATGATGAGAGAGTGTAGTAGTAAAGGAGTCAAGTTAGAATTAATACAGCTTGATATCAGTGATAATGATCTCAGCAATATTGATGGTTCTTTATTTGTATCATTATTGGAAATTACTTCTAATCTTAAATCTCTATCAATGAGTAATGACAGTTCATCATGTAAAGTCACTGGAGGGCCACTATATGATAATTTTCTTGGGTATAACCATGAGCTTCATTTCAATAGTAGTAATCTACATAAACTTGAAATCAGCGGTAATACTCTAATCAATATTAATGGCTTGACATTGGCAGCTTTATTAATTACTTCTAAATTGAAAAGCCTTACATTGAGTAATTGCAGTTTGTCAGGTGCTATTATGAATGATATGATGAGAGAGTGTAGTAGTAAAGGAGTCAAGTTAGAATTAATACAGCTTGATATCAGTGATAATGATCTCAGCAATATTGATGGTTCTTTATTTGTATCATTATTGGAAATTACTTCTAATCTTAAATCTCTATCAATGAGTAATGACAGTTCATCATGTAATGTCAGTAGAGAGCCACGACATAATAATTTCCTCCGTCAGTATAAGCATGAGCTTTGTTTCAATAGTAATAATCTACATGACCTTGAAATCAGTGGTAAAAATCTAATCAATATTAATGGCTTCTCATTGGCAGCTTTATTAATTACTTCTAAATTGAAAAGCCCTAAATTTAACAATTGCAGTTTGTCAGGTGCTATTATGAATAATATGATGAGAGAGTGTTGTAGTAAAGGAGTCAAGCTAGATTTAAAGAAGCTTGATATCAGTGATAATGATCTCAGCAATATTGATGGTTCATCATTAGCATCTTTATTGGTTATTGCTCCTACACTGAGTAATCTCGAAGTGAAGAATTGCAGTTTATCAGGTGTCATTGTGAATGATATGATGCGAGAGTGTTGTCATAAAGGAGTCAAGTTAGAATTAAAGGAGATTGATATCAGTGATAATGATCTCAGCAATATTGATGGTTCCTCATTAGCATCTTTATTGGTTATTGCTCCTACACTGAGTAATCTCAAAGTGAAGAATTGCAGTTTATCAGGTGTCATTGTAAATGATATGATGCGAGAGTGTTGTCGTAAAGGAGTCAAGTTAGAATTAAAGGAGATTGATATCAGTGATAATAATATCAGCAATATTGATGGATCTTTATTTGTATCATTATTGGGAATTGCCTCTAATCTTAATTTTCTATCAATGAGTAATGGGAGTTTATCATGTAAAGTCACTTTAGGGTCACTATATGATAATTTTTTTGGGTATAACCATGACCTTAAAATCAGTGGTAATACTCTAATCAACATTAATGGCTTCTCATTGGCAGCTTTATTAATTACTTCTAAATTGACAAGCCTTACATTGCATAATTGCAGTTTGTCAGGTGCTATTATGAATGATATGATGAGAGAGTGTTGTAGTAAAGGAGTCAAGTTAGAATTATTGCAGCTTAATATAATTGATAATAATCTCAGCAACATTGATGGCTCTTTATTTGTATCATTATTGGGAATTGCTTCTAAACTTCAATCTCTATCAATGAGTAATGGTAGTTCATCAAGTAAAGTCACTGGAAGGCCACTATATAATAATTTTCTTGGGTATAAGGATGAGCTTCGTTTCAATAGTAATAATCTACATGACCTTGAAATCAGTGGTAATACTCTAATCAATATTAATGGCTCCTCATTGGCAGCTTTATTAATTACTTCTAAATTGACAAGCCTTACATTGCATAATTGCAGTTTGTCAGGTGCTTTTATGAATGATACGATGAGAGAGTGTAGTAGTAAAGGAGTCAAGTTAGAATTATTGCAGCTTAATATAATTGATAATAATCTCAGCAACATTGATGGCTCTTTATTTGTATCATTATTGGGAATTGCTTCTAAACTTCAATCTCTATCAGTGAGTAATGGTAGTTCATCATGTAAAGTCACTGGAAGGCCACTTTATAATAATTTTCTTGGGTATAACCATGAGCTTCGTTTCAATAGTAATAATCTACATGACCTTGAAATCAGTGGTAATAATATAATCAATATTAATGGCTTCTCATTGGTAGCTTTATTAATTACTTTTAAATTGAAAAGCCTTACATTGAATAATTGCAGTTTGTCAGGTGCTATTATGAATGATATGATGAGAGAGTGTAGTAGTAAAGGAGTCAAGTTAGATTTAAATAAGCTTGATATCAGTGATAATGATCTCAGCAATATTGATGGTTCATCATTAGCATCTTTATTGGTTATTGCTCCTACACTGAGTAATCTCAAAGTGAGTAATTGCAGTTTATCAGGTGTCATTGTGAATGATATGATGAGAGAGTGTTGTCGTAAAGGAGTCAAGTTAAAATTAAAGGAGATTGATTTCAGTGATAATAATATCAGCAATATTGATGGCTCTTTATTTGTATCATTATTGGGAATTACTTCTAAACTTCAATCTCTATCAATGAGTAATGGCAGTTTATCATGTAAAGTCACTGGAGGGCCACTCTATGATCATTTTCTTGGGTATAAACATGAGCTTCGTTTAAATAGTAATAATCTACATAAACTTGAAATCAGTGGTAATACTCTAATCAATATTAATGGCTTGACATTGGCAGCTTTATTAATTACTTCTAAATTGAAAAGCCTTACATTGAATAATTGCAGTTTGTCAGGTGCTATTATGAATAATATGATGAGAGAGTGTTGTAGTAAAAGAGTCAAGTTAGATTTAAAGAAGCTTGATATCAGTGATAATGATCTTAGCAATATTGATGGTTCATCATTAGCATCTTTATTGGTTATTGCTCCTACACTGAGTAATCTCAAAGTGAGTAATTGCAGTTTATCAGGTGTCATTGTGAATGATATGATGCAAGAGTGTTGTCGTAAAGGAGTCAAGTTAGAATTAAAGGAGATTGATATCAGTGATAATAATATCAGCAATATTGATGGTTCTTTATTTGTATCATTATTGGGAATTGCTTCTAATCTTAATTCTCTATCAATGAGTAATGGCAGTTTATCATGTAAAGTCACTTCAGGGTCACTATATAATCATTTTTTTGGGTATAACCATGAGCTTAAAATCAGTGGTAATATTCTAATCAACATTAATGGCTCCTCATTGGCAGCTTTATTAATTACTTCTAAATTGACAAGCCTTACATTGAATAATTGCAGTTTGTCAGGTGCTATTATGAATGATATGATGAGAGAGTGTAGTAGTAAAGGAGTCAAGTTAGAATTATTGCAGCTTAATATAATTGATAATAATCTCAGCAACATTGATGGCTCTTTATTTGTATCATTATTGGGAATTGCTTCTAAACTTCAGTCTCTATCAATGAGTAATGACAGTTCATCATGTAAAGTCACTGGAAGGCCACTATATAATAATTTTCTTGGGTATAAGAATGAGCTTCGTTTAAATAGTAATAATCTACATAAACTTGAAATCAGTGGTAATACTCTAATCAATATTAATGGCTTGACATTGGTAGCTTTATTAATTACTTCTAAATTGAAAAGCCTTACATTGAATAATTGCAGTTTGTCAGGTGCTATTATGAATAATATGATGAGAGAGTGTTGTAGTAAAGGAGTCAAGTTAGATTTAAAGAAGCTTGATATCAGTGATAATGATCTCAGCAATATTGATGGTTCATCATTAGCATCTTTATTGGTTATTGCTCCTACACTGAGTAATCTCAAAGTGAGTAATTGCAGTTTATCAGGTGTCATTGTGAATGATATGATGCGAGAATGTTGTCGTAAAGGAGTCAAGTTAAAATTAAAGGAGATTGATATCAGTGATAATGATCTCAGCAATATTGATGGTTCATCATTAGCATCATTATTGGTTATTGCTCCTACACTGAGGAATCTTAATATTAATAATTGCTGTCTACCAGGTACAGTTTTGAATATGATGAGAGAGAAAATACATAGATCACAAGCTAGAATTATAGAAAATTGATATCAGGTGTAATAATGTCAGCAGTAGCGAGTTTAAATGGGGCCTAGCTGTCCTGGGCCTATTCTGCACGGATCTACCTAAATTTTTGAAAATTTAAAAGAAAAATGGAGAAAAAAGGAAATTATGTTAAAAATGTAAGTCTGATAAACCCACTTACAGCTGGTGCCGCTGCTCAGTGTGGTCGACATCAATGTATTTAACAATGTGAAATCGTTTACTGTTTTCTGATGCACAGTTATAATTTCTCTATTTGATTGTCGAAAGTATTCTCGAGATGTTGCTAAAGTATACTATATAATTAATTGTGATATTTATTGCACCATGGGCCTATAAAGAACCTGGAGAATGTACCAGGCTCTGTTACTCAGCCGAGGAACTGCTTTCTATTAGGGAAGCAACCCATGCATTGCAATGTAAAGGCGCGACATTTAAAGTGCCTAAGGAAATGAGGCCTAGGCTTAGGCCTGGTCTTAGGAAGAGGAGCCAGAGTTCGTAAATGTCTTCGTTCCAGACCTTTTCGACCTTCCCTACCTTCACTCATTATTGGAAATCTCCAATCAATTAATAATACTTGCAGATGAACTCCGAACATGTGTAAAATATCTCAATGATTTTAGATCCGCATGTATCCTCTCGTTTACCGAAACCTGGCTTAGTGGAAAGATATGTGACGCGCATATAGAGATTGACAGATTTAAGCTGTTTAGAGGTGACAGAACTGATGATGTTGGAAAAGATAGAGGTGGTGGACTGATCGTTTATGTCAATAATTTTTACTGTCAACCAAATAATGCTGTATTAAAGAAATTTACCCCAAAACGTCAAAATTCTGGTTGTGTCACTGAGACTGTATTATACTCCAAGGGAATTTTCCCATATCATTATCTTGACTGTGTAAATACCGCACAAAAAACTAAAAAAGCGGCTCTTGAACTTGGTGAAATTCTAAGTGCGGTAGAAGTCTTCTGTCCGGATGCATGCATTATAGTAAATGGAGATTTCAACCATGGTACCTTAAAAGCAGTGTTCACTAAATATAAGCCCCTGGTTAAGCGACTGAAGCCTAGGAAGATAGTTGTGAAGTGTTGGACGCCAGAAAATATTGAACGGTTTGGAAAGGAATGCGACAGATAAGCGGCTACTAAAGTGTATCAAAGTCTACTCATTTCAATAGTAACTGTAATCTGGGGGAACAGTATGTGAATGTACTTAACACATTCTACAATAGGTTTGACAAACATGATTTTACAGCCAAATAAAAGGAGATGAAGGTCACATTACTAAGGCTATGTTCACACACACGGCGTACGGCTGGCTTAAGCCTGGCGTAGCGTACGCCTTTGTGTGTGAACTAGGCAGTGGCATTGTTAAGGCCACTCACTACGCCACGTCCTTGGCGTTATTAACGCTACCTGCAGACAACAGATTAGCTAACGCCACTGAGCTAACTCCAGTGATGCTTGAATGATTTAACCTCATTTCAAGAGATTGACCAAATCACGATTGCAATATATTAACTACTTTGGTCTCTTTTCTGTGCCCTATGTGAATGAAATGGTAAAGGGGTTCTTTTTCTATTGCATTTTACTTAGTTATAATGTATATGATTTGTTGATTGTGTTTTGTAAGATATTTTAACCTATTTCGGCTGTCTATTAAAACCTGCAACACCAACAACTGTTCAATGCTAGTTGAAAAATCAGAAGTAAAATTGTTCATTTAAAATACAATAATCATATCAGTTCACTTCGAACAATTCACAGATTTAAAAGTTTTCATGATGCACTGTTAATTTTACTACAGTTAAGAACCCGTACATTATTTAAAACTGAAAACTATTCGCCCTTTATAGGCCTATATTACTACTAGTTTAACAAACGCTGTTTGTGTGAACACTTCGGAATTTTAATCCGTGGGTTAGCTTACGCCCACGCCAGTCTTATGCTGTGTGTGTGTGAACATAGTATTAGCCTAACTGATAATAATAATATTACTGAACATGATTTGAAAACTGATGAAAATGAAGTTGGGAAATTTTTCTCCCGTCAGAAAGCCTCAAAGGCACCTTATGTTACCCAAAATTCTTAAAACCTGTTCGCATCAGTTGCTGGCATATTTACTACTATTTTTAATCTATGTTTTTCAAGTAATTCCCTGCCTAATGTTTGGAAAAAATCTTTTATAGTCCCTGTTCTGAAAAAGAGTAGTGTACAATGTATGAATGATTTACGACCAATAGCCTTGACGTCAGTTGTAATGGAAGTATGTGAGAGGATTTTCCTTAGTAAGATAAAACCATTTGTATCTCGATACCTTGATCCATTACAATTTGCCTATAGAAGTTCTAGAAACACGGAAGATGCCATCATACTCAAACTTGAAAAAATATATGCCCATCTTGAAGGTGTTGCAAAATTTGGTCATTCTGTAAGAATTATATATTAGGACTTCAGCTCTGCATTCAACACTATTCAACCACATATTTTGATGAAGAAATTGATTGATATGGATCTTCCATGTTCATTTATTCTTTTTGTATTTAAGTTCTGGAGTTATTTCAGATTTAATTTTTACTAATACTGGTGCATCACAGGGTAGAGTGTTAGCTCCCTTCCTCTTTTCAGTATATACTGCCAATTACAGAACAACTGATCAAACTGAAACAGAAGAGATGGTGATTAACTTTCGTGTTAATAAAAGAGTTATGGCTAGGTAAATATTGATCAAGAATTCAAGGGTGGAGAGGGTTTCTAGCTACAAGTATCTGGGGGTTGTTTTTGATAACTGTCTGTCATGGGGGAAAATATTAATCATATCATAAAGAAACTCAATTCATGTATGTATTGTTTACGTAAACTGCACTCATTCAATGTCAGTAGTCAAATTCTGCATATGTTTTATTTATCAGTAATTGGTTCTGTTTGGGGGTATTGCTTATTGGCTTGGGGTGGGAATGTAGGTAAACTAGATAGGCATATAGGATATATAGACTGGTGAGGAGGGCAGGCAGGATGTTTGGGTGTGAGTTGCTCATGGTGGATTTGGCCTACCACTAATGGTTGAGCAAGAAGTGATCACTATTTGCACCCTGTCTCTTATACACATCTAGATGTGTATAAGAGACAGTAAAAGAAGTGGGTCTTTAATTGGAGATGGTTTTCAATTAGAGGGGACTCTATTTGGAGGGAGACCTGTATTTTATAATATAGGCATTGGTCCTTAAGCATGAGAGCATGAGATAGATCCCAATTGCGAGAGTTTCAGGCCAAGTGCGTGAGAAATTGCATGTATGTCGTCAGTACCACCATCCTCTGCACCATCTTCATTCATCATCAGTACTATCATATCATTATCTTTGTCATCATTGTCATCACAATCATCATCTTACTCATCAATCATTATTATCTCCATGTTTACACAACCATCACATGAAAGTAATTGTAGATGAATTTTAAAGTTTTTATGTATGTAGCTAAGCTACAGTAGCTCCGAGAAAAGCCTGTTAGTCAATTAACATAAGTCGCTTAAAATACTGTCCCTAATTTTCCATGAACCTTTAAATTTGGATTATAACCACTGAATTACTCTCTATATGAATGGGATTGTACTCATTATTTTTTTTAAATATAGAGACGTATTTGATTTGTCTATAAATAAGCTAAAACTATTTTCAAATAGCTAATACGAAAATGTTTTATGGAAAACAAGACACAAAATTAATGTAAGACAGAAGCAGTTTTCTGGGTGAAGTTATTTAATGTATGTTCACAAATGCAAATCCCATGTTTTTAAACTTGATGTTACATAATATGGTAGTTAAAAGCAAATAAAGGCAAGGATTGAGTTTAAAATTCTACATTCAACATGTACTGTATACATGGCTTTGCTCCACAATATATGACTGACCTCATAACAATTAGGAAGTGACGGAGGCATAACCTTAGATCTTTGAAATCTTAGAGAATCTTAAAGGAAGAATGCTGTCAACTTTGGGTGATGGCCGTTTTCTTCGGGTGCTCCAAAGCTGTGGAATGAATATGTTTATTTTAGTGACCTCAGATTTTGATGTATTTTTATTAACAAATTATATTGGCAAATTGTAAATGTGTATTTTCTATGAATTTTAACTATTTTCTTTGTATTATTGTAAATGGTGTAATGGCATTATATAGTTTTGGCATAATTATTGTTTATTTCTTTGTAATGCACCTCTGAACAATTTTTATTTGAAGAGGCGCAATATAAATGAATACATTATTATTTAATAATGGTAAACCATTATTAAATAATAATAATGCAAAGAATTATTATTGTACATTATTATTATTAAGCACTGTCTTGTGAAGCATTTAGCATACCGGTAAACAGAAAACAAGTGTATCTCAACTTAAATTAGAAAAATATTATGCAACTGTACAATATTAGTAATTTAAATGTAAATAAAAAGTCATAAAAGGAAGTAAGTATGAAGCGATCATTTTAAACAGCTAGTAATATTTTACTATTTTATACATTTACAATAATGATGCCCAGTGAAATATTATTTACAATGTATGGTGGTATAGTTCTGCAATTTTTAGTAACGTAAACAAGTCATCTAGTCTCTTAAAGCCAGGCACTCGCTGTGCATGTCAGCTGTCGACCGATGTAATTCCATAGAGAACGTAACTCAACAATCGTTCAGACTTCTGCAGACGGTATAGTGCATGGAGCGGAGTTGGATTCAGCAGCCGAGTAGTGCAATGAGTGCCCAGCAAAATTTTATTCTAGTCTTAAATAATTTGATTAAATTATTGGTAATGATTTTAATTGTAATAATATTTTATATATAGTTTATAAGTGCTTTGCAAGTATTTTTTATATTTCTGTTGCATTTGTTATTGGAGACTCCCTGCCGAGTAATTTTGTAAATTTGAAATGGTGAAATAAATTATACATGATAAACACACTGAGGTTTTATATGTTGTATGCAGGTTGAAAGTACAGCAATGGTTTCATATACCAAATATTAAATTGAAATCGTTCAATCAAGGTAATTCAACAAAAGGACGCACATCTCGGGACATCAAAGGTTATAACTCTGGCATCGACATTCTAGGCGCACGTGCGTCCCTACACGCTGAATGTCAAAAACTATAGCAACCAGACCATAAACCGTCAGCGTACGTGACGATTTACCCATGCGCGTGTTAGTTGCCATGTTAGTCGCGCGTCGTGCGGTGATTACAAAGGCCTAATGATATTTTGCACTAACATTAGACTGAAATATATTCATTTCAACATTAATTTTACCAAAATTGTGGTGAATTGTCGTTCATG
>NW_022698860.1:0-1554 GCF_011630105.1 Anneissia japonica | reverse complement strand
GGCACGCATAGACTAATAATTGACGGCTGTACTCGCAACTAGTATCGGATTGTCGATGCCACAGTAAAGATCAAAGGACTGTACGCACGCGCTATGTTCGAGAGCGGAGATGTGCGTCCTTTTGTTGAATTACCTTGGTTCAATCAAGTAATGAGTGTATTGATAACATGCAAAGATTTTATGGGCTAGGACAATAATTCTCTTCCATACTCTCCCCACATTTTTTCATTTTGCAACTTAGCAGGCATCCTTAACTCACTCACAAAATAAATATGGGATGACACTCATTGGCAAGCACTCTGTCATTAAAAGTAAAAATTGTAACAATAGAACACTGTTTATACTAAGTAGTACCGTAAAGCCTTCCAGCCCTGGGCTGCTTCTTCTTTTGTGAACTTTGGAAGGGCTTCTATTTCGAGGCTACTTTTGCCAAGTAAAGAGGAGGCTTCTTTTCAAAATGAATGCTGTAAATTTTGGGAATTACTGTACTACCATATAACAGTAACATCCATCTCTATCATAGAGTCTATTAACCGGCATTTAATCAACTAAACTAATGTATAAACGAAGCGTCTTTTTAATTTTTTTCTTTGAAATTCGTGTACAGTGCATGTACTGTACTATCTCGGAAAAAGAAAGGTCATGCTATTTGAGATGGGCTTCTTCTTGAGATTAAGCCCATTGGGCTTCTATTCGAGGTTTTACGGTACATAATTTAGTATTTCCAAAACACAAGTAGCAAAATGTTTTTGGCTATCCTGGGACTGGTAAACATGGTAGCCTGTGCCTAGTTAACCGTGGGGCTAGCAAGTTCTCCACATTGGGTGCATGCAGAATATACACTTGAAATATGGGCATCCATCATGCTCACAATTTCTTGGCAGGAAACAATTTCCAATAAAAAACTAATGTAAAAACTGAACATAAAAACAGAACAGAAGCAACACAATATAAATAAGCTAAATATTTTGGGCATTTTAAAGTGAAGGTATTAAACATTCACAAAGGCGCATAACCTTTGGAGTCCAGTTGTAATTGCAGATTAATGGTCAGAATATTCAAAGGTAGTGACAGCTTGGAGCAGAGTTATGAGTGGTGGGTTAGTGCATCCAACTTATACAGAAAACAAAAAGATTAGTGAGTGTAATGAAAATTGAAATACATACATATATATATCGAACCAGCGCCGATATTATGGCTGTTGGTTGCAGTGCCCCTGCCTTAACTGCACGAATATTCGATTCGCTGAGAGTTGAAGGATAAGTGGAAGAATTGAAAAAAATGAGAATTAATGTTTTGGTCACATGAAAATGTCCTGCCACTATGAGAATTCAACCCACAACCCAGAGATTCGAAGGTGAGCACCTTAACCACCAAGCCACATTTCCGATATAATGGACCTTATTTTTGCTAAGGTCCTATAAAACGACAGCATTAAAACTTATGCAAACGTGTGTTTGTGGGACAGTACGTATGCTTGTTAGACGGGCATATTACTGACCCTGTTCTGATTGGCCAGTTGTTAAGTTTGACACTCCATAAAGGTCCACTGAA
>NW_022698859.1:0-982 GCF_011630105.1 Anneissia japonica | reverse complement strand
TTTTTCTGAATCATTAATATGTTAAGCATTGGATCTAATACTAAATAACTTAAATTAATGAAATAATTACCTTAAAATTCTTCGGTTGGTTTTTCAGTGAGGTGCATATGTGAAGTATCTACAATCAGGAAATGGGTGTTTTTCAAGGGTTTACTGTATCTTTAGTCATGCGATTTGGTGTAAGCTGTTTCTTTGTTTATGCTATCAATCAACCATGACTTTGTGAAAGAGAGACTGAGAACTATTCAATAGTCAATTGTTATTATAATGAATACATAATATTACAGTCAGCACTCTTTTCATTGTCATATCTGAATAACAATCCAGTGGGTTTTTTTTGTACTATCGCTCTCATTATCTCAATTCAACAAACAAGACCCCAATGGAAATAAGTCTTTTGGACGAATGTATAGGTAAGAATGGCCCCGGAAAAAATGGCCCTGGAAAGAATGGACCGGAAAAAATGGCCCTGGTAAAAATGGCCCCAATGAAAAATTCGGTAATAGAAATGATATATTTTTTTTTTAAATTTTCAAATATTTAAATACTGTATAAGCAAGAATCGAATCAAGAAATAAGTATTTTTAAAAATTATTAATATTATTAGATATAATTACTATATTTCCGGCCAATTATTAATATTATTATTATTATTAATGGCTCTGATGGGAGGCTCTAAAACATTGATTCGGCACCAATTTTGAACGACGAACTTGCAGGGAATGTTAAAAACCATTTTCGCGAAATTTGAAAAAAAAAATTCCAATAACGTGGCGACTACCAACTATGGGGACTTTCAGAGGCCTGGCATTTCGCGGTACGTATTACTGTCATGGATAACATCAACAATAAAATTGCTAATGAGCACAAACATTTTAAAACGGAAAAACAGTAGAGTAAAATGTACAATAGTCAGTGAGTTTGTCAAACAAGGTATAAAAAAAGTCTCGCCTTGGGTAGCATCTTTTTAAAGGAAATCATT
>NW_022698858.1:0-733 GCF_011630105.1 Anneissia japonica | reverse complement strand
CAAGGAACACATCAGAAAGGTATAAATTAAGTAATTTGTTGATGAACATAAGATGCAATGAAATAAAATGCAAAATATTTCCAGAAAAAACTGACAAGTTAATATATGATAAAAAGGATGGTATTACTTTGAGAAAATGAAAAGGTTGGTTTACTTTTTGATTTCCTGTGCTGCTTAATTGTCAATAATACAATTTAAAAAAATAAAAAAAATAAAAAAAAAATAAATAACTTGTTTACACTTTGTTATTTGTGATTTGTTTGTTCTCTACCTGTTGCTTTGACACTGCGCCTTGAGCACCAATTTTTGGTGGTGATGTTTGCGCTTTAAAAATCGTTATTATTATTATTATTATTATTATTATTATTATTATTATTATATTATGAACTTTGTAAACAATGAATAGGGTTTAGATATAAAATGACAGAAAATATATGCAATTAAATCATTGAATCATTTGTACGTATTATTTTAAATGACACCTTTCCATTGGTAGGGAGGGAGCATGGGAAGAGCATAGACCTGATTGTTTAATTAATTGATTGAAACATAATTAAATGAAATGTAATGTACATTTCAACAATGGCTTCTGCCTCGAAAAGACCAAGACAATGTATTTTCGATGATACGAATCTGAGCGTAATAAAAGCCTATGAAAACCACGAGTCCAATTCAGCGATTGGAAAACGTTTTGGACTTTCAAAGTCTACGGTAGCGACCATATGGAAAAACA
>NW_022698857.1:3752-4689 GCF_011630105.1 Anneissia japonica | reverse complement strand
AAAATAAATATTGTGTTCACTTGTCGTTATTCTTTCGAGTTTTCGTATTATATATAAAGACCGCTATGGAATAACCGCCATTGCAGAAATGAAGGCCGTCACGAACGCTGCCGCGTCAATTTCGGGGGTACAGGCACGCAGATTCTCGCTGAGACCATGGCAAGTGAAACTGACAATGGACCTTAGGAAGCGGCCGCATCCGAGAACGATAATTTGGTGTTACGATCCGAACGGTGATTCCGGAAGAGTTTCATGGCTACATACCTTGCGGCGGTCGAGAACGCGATAGTCTTTCGCTCATGCGAGACGCACGAGGACACGTACGGGTACGGGGGTCAGAGGATAGCTGTGTTCGTTCTCGACCGCCGCCAGAGGAGACGCGTCGATTACGAAGTGCTGGAAGGTATCAAGAACGGTCTGGCTTTCGGTGCAGAACGTTTCGCCCAGACCAAGTTCTTCGAATTCGTGCCGCACGTTGTCGTGTTCGCAAACTTTCCGCCAGATCAGTGCGCACGATCCGACGGCGAATGGGACGTTCTGGAGATCACGACAAACGAAAAATGTAACTGTTGCTATGAGATTATGGACAATAAAAAATAAATATCCGAGCAAAAAAAAAAAGTATTCTATATATTTTTTTTGTATTAATTGGTGTACCAACGCAAAAGCAAAACACACTATGGACTCATAATTCACATTTAATATTTTTTTATTGATATCCTTTCATCTTCAAACATTTAAACTATTCATAACTTGATCGTAAGTTGGAGGTGCTTCGAATCCGGAGATGCGGACCACGACCCGAGTGGGACGAGAGGAGGTAACTTCTCTTCAGTCATTCTCAACTTTCTTCCACAGGCTCGCGATCCAGTACAGCCACCACCCGTTCACGGAGTTGAGACACACGAAAAGGCACCAGAAGACGCCGATGCTGAAC
>NW_022698857.1:0-2006 GCF_011630105.1 Anneissia japonica | reverse complement strand
GTATGACTCGGACGAATCTTCGATATTCCTCGGACAGGTTCTGATCGATCCTCTTGTGGTTTCCCTTGGTGGTAAGTTTGTTCTTGTTCGTTTTGTACACCTGAAACTGCCTCAGCATCTCGCACAGAGATCCTGCGGCCCCGTTGGACACCATGGCGGAGACAAACGCGTCGCATCCCATTCCCATGCTTCCCTTCAGCTTCCCGTCCAGATAGCGAAACGTGTCTTCCAGCAGCTGCCGGAACCACGGGGCGACGCCGTAGTAGCTGTCCACTCCGTTTATCGTGCGTTTGCTCTTGACTTCCGTCAGGTCCACGTTCACTATGCTCGCATATACCTCGGCCAACCTCTCGACGTCCGTCGGTTCCTCGTCCTCCTCCCACCGACGGTCCGCGACGCGATCGAGTCTGTTGCGCAGCGAATCCCTCTCGTCGCTCAACGAGTTAAGTTTGCTCGTCAGATCTTGAACGTTCTTGTGAAGTCTGGCGTTCTCGTCGTTGCTCGTCCTTAGTTCGTCTATCACCTTGGCGTGCTTGCGACTAAGTTCCTCGAACCTGGCCTCCGTGACCGAAGTGTCTCCACCGCCGTCGTTGCTGAAGTCGGTGGGGATCGGCAGACGATTCAGCGCCAACCTCAGCGTCATATTTCCGTCGGATGTTGGGATGTAACATGTCGTCACGCAAATTGAACTTTGAAGATTCTTTGCCGAAAATTTTCGCGTGGAAGACTTCGTGGAGAACGACTCCGATTGCATCGCGTACAGGGCCACCGAAAGGTAACTGAAGAGCGTTACAGATCTACGAAGTTCTCTGGCGGATCTGAACTCCCAGAGGGATGCTGCTGCTGTGGCGGCGGCTGCAACAACCAGCGCGGTCGTCACGTCGACGAACGCGATAAGAGATCAAGAACCGGGACCCGACCCTCCGCAGCTACACCCGTCGCAGATCGTCGTTCCGAACTGGTATCGACAATTGGAGCATTCGATTAAGGGGAGAAGAGCCTGGTTCAGCGTCAATTACTGGTAGCGAGCGCCGCGCGACTTCCAGTAGTTGAAGCTTTCATCCTTCTTTTCAGGTTGTCGGTAACAGGCGTCCACCGTCTGCGGCTGTCGTTTGTCCGTCGGTGGAGCTATGGAAGACGACGACGAAGGGGGTTGCTGTTGTTGCTGCTGGTTGTTGTTGTTGTGCTGCTGTTGTTGTTGTTGTTGTTGCTGCTTGGCGAGAATCTCGGTAGGTTTAGAGACCACGTTGGTCATCCTGTTTTCAATTTCCGTCGGCACGGGTCGTTTCTCGGGAGGTTCGCCGATATCCCGTTCGTTTCCGCTGCGTGGAAGTGTTCGCTTTCTGCTTCCTCTGCCGTCCATCCTGTTTTCTCTTAATTATGCCATATGTATCGACTGTCTCTTATACACATCTAGATGTGTATAAGAGACAGGATCCGTCATCGTGGTGGCGTTCGCGAAGCGAGCGTCTCCATCCATCTTGGGAAAGCGCGTCTTCAGCAGAGAGGACAGCTCGGCGACGTTCGTCTTGCCGGAGGTGGCGTCGCCGATCAGTTCGTTGGCAGCCTTGAACGAAGCGACGACGTTGACTTCGGACGAAGTTTCGGACCACCGTTCCGTCATCTCCTTGAAATCGTCCATTCTCTTCCGATATTCGGAGCCGAGCTTGCCCTCGACGGTCTTCGTCAGCCGTTTCATAAAGTCCGCCAGCTGTTCCCTCCACATATCCATCTCCCTTCTGATTTCCGTCTGGTCCTCTTTGCTGCTGTCGTCCTTGTTCTTCAGTATCGTCAGTATGGCCTCCAGCTGTTCGGGAGCCACGCTGCTGGCAAGATTCTTGACGGTCTCCGCCTCCTCTAGCAGCTTCTCGTTCGACATGTTCACTCTCGGCTCGACCTCGCCACTCGAACGCTTATATCCGAATCTCTCCGAAGCCACGAGTCTCGCGGAGATCTCGTCGTCGCAGAAAACGGCCACCGTGCCCTTTCTGTGACCCGTCTCCACC
>NW_022698856.1:0-1962 GCF_011630105.1 Anneissia japonica | reverse complement strand
ATTGGTAATTTACTTCATTCATATTTGCACAGGGTAGCTGAAAATTTGTTTCGGAGACTTCAAAACAGTTAACGGAAAAATGACTCTATTATGTTAAGTTTAAAAATAATTCCTTTGAAGCCCTGGGATCAATTAAGTTTTGTCATCAATTTAAAGTTCAGTTATCAACTGTTACATTCAAAATGGAATTAAGGAATATAAAGCAGTTATTACACGTAGGTCAACCTGCAAAATTTGTGAACAATTGTTAACCGAAAATGAAGTCTCCGAAACCAGAAATACCAATGTTCCGTTCTAAAAAATATAGGGAAAGTAACAATTTCAACTAATTTGGTAGTTTTCACTGAACATATGACTATACTTTCAGCATAAGAAAAATAAGCAATTAACTTGCTTAAAGAAACTACAGGACTTTACAAAAGTGTAACTTTAATTTTAGAATAAAAAAAGGTCATATTCATGGTACATATGTTTAATCTTATGTTTTAGGTAGGCTATGTTGTCTCCTGTATACAATTATCCAGTGTGTAGGCTAGGTCTAGCTAGCTACCACCAGTCAGTGACCACCAATCAATATGACAAATTTCTTTATTTCTATGAAGATAAATAATTTAAACATTGAATTGAACTGAATTACTATAGGCCTAGGCCTACCACTATTTTATAGGTCTACTAAATGTACTAAAATTATGCCGGCTGAATAGGCCTTAGGGCTTGGTTCTTTTAGACCTAGGCCTACCCTACTCTAGGCCTAGCCAAAGCGGTCTGGGCTAGCCTAGGCCTTGGCTACTAACCTGTGAAGAGAACTGCTCCTTTCCCCATAGCATTATTGCCCATTGGTGTCATCCACGTAGCATCTGAATCAGACATTTTCCTCGGGCTTATGTAATCCACCATGTCTCTCTAATATAAGGAGATCCCTCTCTAATAATTATTACAATAATTATAATATTATCTTGACAGTCGTGTTCGTGGTACTTTGCCGACGCTGCAGTTGAACTTTTGCTGGCGCTGGCTGTGTGTGTGAGAGAGTGGAGAAGCTCATCATTGCCCAGGCGTCCCGTTTCTATGGTTGTTGTCAAGTAATCAACATAACAATAATAAACGTTTCACGTCACATGTAAAAGGCATATTATTGTTTTTGTTCATTTATTTGTCTGTTTCATTTATTTATGCATTTCTTCACTTACAATATGTTCATGTATTCATTTATAAGACTATATTTCACATACCATACACCTCATTAAACAAAACAAAAAAAAAACAAAAACAAAATACAGTACTGTAACTCCTGAGGCTTGACACTTATATTACATATTATTAGGATATTTTTACTTTATCTTGATTTTGATTTTTTGTTATTTTTTTTAAAAATACTACTTTAGTGTCTTAATTATTTGCTCATAGTAATTCAAGTACTGTTTTCTCTATGTTTGGTATTTAACTTTATTTTTATTCTGTTTCACTGTTATATTTTTGTTGATTTCTTACTTGCTTTTACTGAAATGCAGTACGTTTAACATTTGTACAACTTTTGCCCTCTTTTTTTACCATTAAGATTAAGATTTTTTAAGATTTGAATTTTGTATTTCTGGATGTTTTTCTTTTCTTTTTACTTTTTTGTTTAATTCCCTGATTTCTGTTTACCTTTGCGTTTTCAATCTTTACTTTTGTTCACATTTATTGCTATTTGATTAAGTAAGTTTGGACGCACCACTGTTTAGGGCACATACAAAAAATTATTAGATTATCACTCTTAAAAAAAAAAAGTTTTTTGATTGCATTGTTATTTTTACGCTGTTGAAATAATTGATGCTGCAAAAAAAAAAATTATTCCCGCATCAATATTTCCCGAATTTTTTACGGGGACGGAAGTGATAATCTAATTTTTTTTTTCTATTTGCCCTTAGTGTGTGCCACTGTTGTAAAAGTGTGTGACAATAAAAAAAAAAAAAAAAAAAA
>NW_022698855.1:0-1537 GCF_011630105.1 Anneissia japonica | reverse complement strand
ATTTCAGATTTATTGTATTTAATTTCAATTATATTTGGGCCCTTGTATTTGATTTTACTGCAGTGTTCTTTTAAGTTTCTTTACCAATCAGGCACGGATTCAGATCTCACACTGACTATCGCACAGAGGTGTCTAGAGAGCAGCTTAGCTCAGTCGGCTAATCTGGTGGTAGCCACTGTGTGTGCGCTGAACCGTGGAGATCTCTGTCGCCGGTTCAATTCCCATCGCTGCCTCTCCTTGTGTTTCAGCTAGAGGGCTGAAATACAAGTTACATAGCGCACCGTCTTTCGGATGTGACGTTTAAGCCGTTGGTCCCGTGTGCATTTATGGCCCATGTGCACGTTAAAGAACACAGTACACTCTTCGGAAAAGAGTAGGGGATTGTCTCCCGTTGTACTGTCCAATCACCACCAGAAGGACCTCACTGGAAATAAGTCTTCTTCTAGACTTTCGTGGGCTATCCTTGGTGTTTACACCGAATAAATCCAATCCAATCCAATCCAACGGATTCCCATAACGACCAGACCATCTCATAATTACTCACTCACTCCGTCGTCTGCTGACGGACTCCAATGATGGCCCGCTCCATGCTCACCTGCCCTACATGAATGTGTCGATCACATTGGTGGTAAAGCCGGTGTTTTGATAAAGCATATCCACATAGATTATAGTTGAAAAAATGATCGATCGATTGATTGATTGGTTGGTTGGTTAGTCGGTTGGTTGGTTGATTGATTGATTGATTGATTGATTGATTGATTGATTGATTGAATGGTTGGTTGGTTAGTTGGTTGGTTGGTTGATTGATTGATTGATCGATCGGTCGGTCGATCGATCGACCAACTAACCAACCGACCATTCATGCAATCAATCAATCAATCGATCGATCGATCGATTGATATATATATATATATATTCCGATTGATTGATTGGTTGATTGATTGATTGATTGATTGATTGATTGATTGATTGTTTGATTGATTGATTGATTGATTGATTGATTAAAAAATACCAACATTAATTGGTGCGAATATTGTATACCACTCCGAGAACTCCGAACCGGATAGTAAAAATGGTTGTTACTCTGGAGTTGAAGAACTATGCACCTTTTCAGTTTAATTTTGGCATCATGATGAAATGTGCAAGGTAGACCGTACACCATAGTTACCAACCTGAAAGATTTGAAATGCGTGATTTGAAACGCTGGCGAAGGAGGACGCCAGAGCCCCTACATGGATTCCAGGGTTAGAGCCCGTTGGGGGTTCTGGTGGCGAATCCACGTGGCGCTCCGACGATCTGAGCATTTTAAATCATGTTATGCTACCAACAATCGCAACAGATAATTTAAAATAAAAGTAGGCGTAATAAGCGTAGAAGAGAATCACTAATGGGCACTACCTCAAAAGTAGGCTACTGTAGAAGTACAGAAATAATATTTCAGCTACTTACCGCAGTTTTGTTTTGCTGATGCAGACAAATATGGGCATGCCTATAATATAGAACGACTAGGAAATAGACGTGCTATCGAAATTTCAGA
>NW_022698854.1:0-2000 GCF_011630105.1 Anneissia japonica | reverse complement strand
TTGATGTTAGATTCCTTTTAAAAACTAAATTATTTACGATAAAAAAAATGCATATATTTAATACAAAATTTGATTATTGGGGCCATTTTTACCTACCAGTCATATGGGGCCATTTTTACCGGGACCATTTTTTCCGGGGCCATATTTTCCGGGGCCATTTTTTCCGGGACCATTTTTTCCGGGACCATTCTTACCGTACACCGAAAAAGTGAGGGTATTTCTGGAACATAAATATATTTTATTTGAGCACAAATATTTTGATCATCCATGCAACCTTAGTACACACTGCATTGTACACAAGTACTCACTGAAAAGGGTTGCATTTCATTATATCAATCAATCAATCAGTCAATTAAATGTATATAGCGTCGGTATCTGTTGTAATAATGGTCAAACAATCGACAAAGTTAAATTGGAAATGTTTCTGGGAACAGGTAAGCTTTCAGACGTTTTTAAAAAAATGTTGACGTTTTGTGTGTGAAGTTTTTATGCATAGGTAAAGTATTCTATAAGTTGGTTATGGGAGCCGATTGTCATTTAATCGTAAATAGAGATATCTTATAGTTATAAATAGGGATATCCTAGTTTTAAATAGAGATATCTCTATTTGAAGTAGAAATGTCTCTAATTAAAATAGAAATCTATATTTAAAACTAAGATATCTCTGAAACAGAGATATCTCGATTAATAGAGATTTCTCAGTTTTAAATAGAGATACCTCTATTTTAAATAGAGATACAGTAGAACCCATACTTTGGGATAACCCTATTCATTTGACACCCCTATTTATAAGGGCACAATTTTCCGTGAAACGATTTGCAATATCTTTGAACACTACAGCCAACACCTATTAAAGGATGGGGTCACTTTCTGAGTGAAAACAGTTGATTTAACTGTTCTCTGAAAATGGTCCAATCAATACAATTTGACCCCTATTAAGGGGACACTTTTAATTTTTTTTTATCAAAACAACTACCGGTACAGTAGTCACAAAATAATGAAAAATTAAAAATCATTTAAATTTTATATTTTGGCACCTTTTGAGCAATAAACCTAACATCAAACCAGCATTTTTCCATCCTGAGAATTGGCATTTGATGCCTAGTGTATGTGTTATTTCGTATAAATAATAATAATAATAATAATAATAATATTAATAATAATAATAATAATAATAATAATATTATAATAATTTTGACCATTAACAATGGAGATTCCTTGTTTTGTGTATTTTGATATAGGATTCTAATCTATCCGGACATCCTGCACCCAGATATCTAAGTTGGTAACATCTACTAATAGTATTCCATCTTGTGCATCCAATAGAAAGCTCAATATTAAAAAAAAAAATTTGGTCATTAATATTGCATTCGAATAAACAAACAATTTCGGGAACATATACAACTTTTTCAGTTTTAATAACATCTGTTAATTTCATATCATAAATGAATTCTTTTTTGCATTGCAAATTATTTTTATAAATTAGTTATAATTAAACTGTAAGGTCAATTATAATAACTTTTTAAAGAATCTATGTCATCATTATACAAAAACATGCCAAAAACCCATATTAAGGGGACAATTTTACGTTTTCGGTTAGTGACCCCTAAATAGGGGTACCCCTATTCAGGGGACAACCCTATTAAAGAGACATATTTTTTGGTCCCGAAGATGTCCCCTTAATATAGGGGTTCTACTGTATCTTTATTTTCATTAGAGATCTCGTAGCTTTGAATAGAGGTATCTTAGTTTGAAATAGTGTAAAACGGAGTATTCATGGGTAGGGTGTTCTGACTATCGACAACTGAATATAGAGCCGCACGAAACCTTGGAAATCGACCTTCATTTATGCCTCTAGTCAAGGCGGAAGAGGCACTAATAACACCTCCCTGATCACGTATTCAAAGGGAGATAAATAATTTCTCACGTCGTTATACCAAGAAAATAAATAAATGAATGAATTAGTGAAAATAAATAAATACAATATTTGAACATTTGAG
>NW_022698853.1:0-750 GCF_011630105.1 Anneissia japonica | reverse complement strand
CTTTTCTACCGAAACGATCGGTATCCCCGGTCGAGAAGAAAAACGGGGGGTGGGGCAGGGAAGAACAAGTTATGTATTTTTATGATATATTAGAAGACACTAAAATCGATTAAATAAGCCTTTGAAATTTTCGAAATTCCCGGGGTTTCAACTCTTGAAACAATTCCAGAAACTTTGAGCGACACCCGGCCACGCCCACTTACGCTCTCGTTGCCCACCCCGTCGGAGACATCGTACCCCCATCAGCCAAATCCTGCCGCTACCGGTCCCGTTCAGAAATAAAATTAATTCACTTAGTTTTGTATTGATGCTCTTACTTCGTCATGAACGGAAGGAAACTGTTTGAAATAGCATATACCGTACCACCAGTTGGCATTACTGCAAATTGCCTAGTAACAGTGAATTAGAGTGAGAAATGTTCCCACACGAGTAGATTCCCACGATCAGGAGAAGCATGGGAGAAGCAGACACAAGGTCAGTCACATACAGTAGTCTTATTCTTTAAACGCCGCCAACTCAGGAATGTAGACGCGCTAGTGTCTGATGTGGACGCGCTAGTGTCTGATCCGATTCTTTGAACGCCGCCTTCAGGAATGTAAACGCGCTGCTGCTCCCCAAGGAGGGAATAGCCGACTGCCTTGTTCAGCGATACCAACATGTGCCATGGTTTCATAGTTCAGCTGTGTTTTAGCGAAGTGTTGCTTTTTTGTACGTTCACTTCTTACATGTCATTTTAATTTAGTCATTGAT
>NW_022698852.1:0-1546 GCF_011630105.1 Anneissia japonica | reverse complement strand
CCAAACCACAGTGGTGCTCATATGGGTGGCCCCAAAATTTGCCCGACGGGAGTCGATGCCACTGACGAGAGAAAAGTGAGCATGGACGGCCGTTACTCTAACTCTTTCGAATGAGGTCCAGAGGGCGAGGCACCTCCGAAAAATATGAATTTTATGGGTTTCAAAGGCTTATTTTTACTAATACTGTTATGTAGAAAATATACCTAGGCTTATACAGTAATTCTTTTATCCCCGACTTAGTGTAAATTTTCTCCTTGACAGAGGGAGCTCTCCCCTCCCCCACCCCCACTGGCGCCACCACTGGGTGCTCAGAAAAATGTAGACTTAGGAATGCCCCCACCACTCTACCTTTCAAAAAAGAGCTTTCCCCTCATTTGATGGACTTTTTGATGTCATAGTCCTTCCATCATTTACTAAATTATTCCTGTATTCTCACTCCTGAGAATACAGGAACTTAAAGTGCATATCCCAGCTAGAACACACCCATCTGTTGACAATATAAATGAAATTATACTGGTAGCTCTATATTATAGGGGGACACCTTCGGGACCAAAATGGTTTCCTCTTAAGGGGGTGGTGGGGGGACACTAAACAAAAATATGAAATTTACCCCTTAGTAGGGATTTTAGCATGCCAGTCATTCAATGAGGACGTATTTTTTTTATTTCAGTTGACCTATAAATTAAACTAATTGTATCAATAATTATAATAATACAAAATATATTAATGAACTAATCACTATCGCCATAACTCCTGAGAATGCAGAAAGATATTCCAGCTAGAACACGCCCATCTGCTGACAATATAAATAAAATTACAGTAGAATCCCTATTATAGGGGGACACATTCGGGGCCAAAAAATTTTCCTTTTAATAGGATGTCCCTTGAAAAGGGTACCCCTATCAAGTGAGGAGGGGGGGGGGGGTTAAGGTTGTAGAGCCCTCAAATGTAAAAATCTACCACAAATGTAATAATAATCCCAAATTTCATCAACATATGTAAAAAATAACCACAAATGTAACAAACTAGACCACAAGTGTAAAAATCTCTTCAACCACAAATGTCAAAAAAAAAATTCGCTTACAAATGTAAAGATATACAATTTTACCTCGAATATCATAACATGTCAACTGCAAATATAAAAACTTATTATAAGATAAGTTATTATTAGATGTTATGGGTGTGTTTGTGTGCGCGGATTTCCTAAGCATTAAAATCCTTAAAATATTGAATTACCCTAACTATCTGCTACGATTCGAATGGTGTCTACGTATTTTACCTGCACACAACTAGCATAATTTTTTTCCGCTGCCATATTTTAACAAAAAGAAAACAAAAGCTAGGAACTAAATGTGTTGCGGGTGCAATGTTTTTACATTCTTTGTTATTTTTAATTTAATGGTACGACATTATTATTATTATTATTATTATTATTTTTACATTTGCGGGCTGTACATGGCCTATGGTTTATAGGCCTATAGTCCTTATCAGAGAAGACGTATTCAGCCACCCAGGGGCGGCGCCAGGAATTCCCCGACGTGAGGTA
>NW_022698851.1:0-776 GCF_011630105.1 Anneissia japonica | reverse complement strand
CAGTTACCTTTAAACAGAAAATGTGTTACCGTAATTTAGTTTTTTCCTTCGACATTTTTAGGTCTCTTCGTGAGCGAAAATATGCAAGGGCCCCTAGCATTTTCTCACCCCAGACCCCACGACTCGTCGTTACTCCACTGCATCATCATCAGCATCATTGTCGTTGTCATAATCATCATCAGTATATTATCATTCATATAATTATCAAAATGACAATTATAATTTTATTGCTGTATACATCCAAAATGGAATTAACCAGTTTGTTTCATGAGTAATGATGATGATGATATAAATGTAAGAATTCTGCGGTTATTGCGCATAGTCCAATGCGTTTTTTTTTTTTATCGATTTCGTTGTGACCGTGATTAAAAGCAGTTTCATACAAATATGAACTAATATTAAGCTTCATTTTGTTACCACGTATAAAAAAACCTATATTCATAAATTTGTTTCCAAAATATCCAATTTATATAATCCTAATCTAAAAATAATCGTCAATAAGACCGGAAGCCTGTAGAATTAATGCATTAATGTATAAAGTGCTGTAATATTATTGAGGTTTAGGAGAGTTAAACGTTTCTGTACAGTACCGGTACTTCATTCTTTGAAGCAGTTGTACTTACAATTCTTATTGGTAAAATTTTACATACCCTTACTATCAATTTTAATTTCAAATTACATATATATATGTGCCATTTTCTCTCTAACTATATACATATATTTTTCCATACACGAAATAAACATTCATGTATACATATACATATATATATATATAT
>NW_022698850.1:8973-12528 GCF_011630105.1 Anneissia japonica | reverse complement strand
TACCAGATGATGAGGTTCTTGACAAACTTACTCACTTCTTTGAAGAATTAGAAAGCCGTAAGTATACTTTTATCAACAAAAAATGTGTTCATATTTAAGCAGGCATGTGTTTTCAATCTGGCAGTTCAGTTATAATTTATTTGGAACAATATACCAAATCAGAATTTAATTTTAACTGCCATTTTTTTTAGGGAACTCACTCTCTTTAAAGTTTGGGAAAATCCTCACTTTCAGAATTAAATAAAATTTGCTTATTTAGCATTGTGCTGTTGACCCCTGAGTTTTTGTCTTGTGCTTTTATAAAAATTATGAGTATCAAATTAATTAAGTTTTCGCTGACTTCAGATCTTAGGATTACCATCCGATTAAAAGCTTTATGCAAATTTTACAGATTTATTTATGCATAAAAATGATGATGAGAAGAGAAAATAATTTTCAAATAACTAACATTTTCAATTTAATGATAATAATTAGATTTAGATTCAAGCAATTTATATACATACATTTATATACTTTTTTTTATATACAGTATAAATAATATAAATAATTTTTTTTTTTTTTATATGTAAAAGTTTGGTGATGTTAGGCCTATATACCTGGTGTGATATCTGGTACCTGTGTATGCCATGCATTTGTTACATGTTGGGCCATGTGGACCTTGTATTCAATTTTTGATTAAAGTGTCCTACAGTACATACAATTACTTTTCAATTTTTTGAATTGAATTGAATTGCATTTTAAAGGTCAAGTTGAGTGAACTTCCCAGGCATTTGAAGTTAAAACTCTTTCAGTCTATTAAAGGTTTATTTTGACAAAAACTTGTGACATGATGATGTCACATCATGACCATATATAGGCACATCATGACCATATATAGGCACATCATGACCATATATAGGAACATCATGACCATATATACTGTAGGCACATCATGACTATATATAGGCACATCATGACAATATATTGGCATACAACAGTTTATTGTTAATGAAAATTTGATAATCTGGATATTCATTATAAAACACTCAAAATGCAACAAAAGTTGAAAACTTCTTGAGGGTACATATAACAAGATGCCTGCCATACAGAAAACAGACAGAAAACAAGCAAAATACAGTACAATCAAAAATTTTAAAAAGCCTACAGTAAATTTAAGGAAATAACAAATTAAAGAAGCAGTATTTATAATTACATGAAAATATGTTAGATTATACTTTAATATTGTCAAATATATATTTCAATTATATATTACACAGCAAATTGATTATCAATAAATGATAAACAACCATATGTACAATTCATTAAAATTGATATGAATTATTAAGTCCAAATATTTTTTTTTCTTAGCAAATTTTATATAATTACAAAAAACAAAAAAAACAATTAAACATCAATTCATTAGGCCAAGATCTGAAAGTTCAAATGAAAAGTGAATGGTTTCATAAAAAAGTATTTATAAATGCCATTAAATCCAATAATCAAGGCACTATACAAATACAATATATTAACATTGTTATTTTTTCAGGTGATAACTCTGAAGATGTTTACAAGTTAATGTATAAACACTTTGGATTTGTTGTTTGTCATGGACCCAGTAAAGTGGTGGAGAGTGGCACAGGTGTAATTGTTAGTAAAGGCTGTATTCCAGCTGGTAGCATTACATCAATTTATCCAGGTACTAAAGTGGAACTTCGTATTTCATGCTAGTGAAGGTGTATGTCATGTTGCTGTATCATTAGGCCTGGAAAAAATATTTTTGTGCCTCCAACCATGAACATTTTCTTGATCGAATGCCTCCAAGACCAAATTACACTATTGTAGTGAAACAGTAGTATATTTAGTGGTTTGGAGCAAGCAATAATATTAAATTTAATTATGCATTAAATTGTGATGTGTAAAAAAAAAAAAAGTTTTTTTATAGTGCCTCCGGGTTAAAGGTCAATGCGGCCGGTCGCACAGTCGTGCACTTTTTCCAGCCCTGTGTAGCAAACCTGTTTATCCCGAGGCCATGTATAGGAAAATTTGAATTTATTAAAGCTTTATAAAAAAAAATGTGAGAAAATTTGTACTGTTAGTGTACTAAGAATATATGAAATAGTTGTAATTGTAAGATGGTTCTTTGATGCAATCCAGTTACAAAAACTTAAAAATGTACACAAAAGCAAGGTACTACTGTATATACCTTTTATATAAAATATAATATATTAATTTCATTAAAAAGTACTTTACAGTAATTTGATATGAAATACTCTCCTTTTTCTTCTTTTTTTGTAGACACTACAAACGCTTTATGCTATTGCTTTGTGTTTCTGTGATATAGTAATTCTTAATTTCATTTTGTTTTTTTAAGGCACAATTTATCACCCATATGACCCGATTTTTCTTCAGTCCATCAACAATTCATTCATCTTCCGTTGCCTCGATGGACTTTACATTGATGGCAATGATAAAGGATTATCAAAGATTATATTCAGGTAAAATATAAAATACAATTGTATTTAAAATTATTATTTGTATCAATTTAGAAAGTGATGTAGAATGTACCACATGTTCAGTATTTAATATTTTTCTTTTTATTAGATCATGCTCACAAAGAGATCGTGCTGGACCATACTTGGTTAGCGATATGTCTTGGTTGACCTCCGACCTGTTAAATCCTCTGTCAGTTGGCCAGTATGTCAACAACCAGACAAGCAGTAAGTTACAGTACTTGTTTCAGAGCTTATTATTGCTTTCGCTGTCATCATGTCAGTTTTGTTCTGTATTATAATTCCAGTGTTCTTCCTAAGCTGGATTTGCCGTAATAAAACGCTCTTGATCCACAATTTAGATTTGAAGGTTGTTTCAAATCATATACTCTAGCTTACCACAATTTCTAGTCGTCTGCTGCTCTAATGTGATACGGCAAGGTTGTTATGTTTATTTCTTCTGAAGCATGCATTTCTATCTGTTTTCAAGCAGAGCTTTAAATCACATTTTTTTTTTCTGTTTAATTTGTCTTCTGTACAGTTTGTTGTTCGGAAAGGCTAAGTCAGATCCCAACGTTATTCTAACACCTGCTAACCACTGCTTGCCGGTGGTCTCAAATTGAAAGTGAATGGTGCGATAGTGTTGGTTCCTCCCCGTTAGTCTCTTTCTGTTATTTATTTTATCGTGGTTAGCTTAGACGACCTATTACAATAGATTTGTTTGTTTGTTTTCTGTTTAGTGCATGGAGACCATGTTTTATACGCTATATAAGTCTCCAACCATTACTATTACCATGCTTTTTTTACCTCATCTCTGACAGTTTTTACCTATGACATTTGGCGTGATTTTTTTTTTAAATCTATCTGCGAGTTGATAAAGGTTTGTTGAATGAAATTGAACTACTGTAATTATAATTACCATTTATCTTTTAAAACAAAACTCTTTTATAGGATTTCCGGCCAATGTAGCTTATCAAGAAATTGATTTCCCTGCAGAGTTTCCATTCCATTTCCGAAAATATCTACCACATATATTTTACAATGCAAGTTTTGAAAGTGGGCAAAGCTCAAGCAGCAGGTAACTGGA
>NW_022698850.1:0-8477 GCF_011630105.1 Anneissia japonica | reverse complement strand
AGATGTGTATATTATGATGTGTATTGCCTACAGATATTCCCCTTCAAAACAACAGCTTATTTTCATTTATTTATGTAGTGTTGAAGGTATAGTGGCACCCAAAAATGAAGAAAAACCTCAAAATATAAATGACAATTTTGAATTGCTTATTACAAAGAACAACATAATGTTAGCAACGTTCAGTAGTTCACAAAGCAAAGTAAGGTTAAGAATTGTAATGGTGTATTTGCAATTGAATGACTGATATAATCTTAATGATGCTTTAGAAACCATGATTGTGGTTTTACTTTAAACGTATAAATGGGGTCATCTATCAAGTAGACTTAGTTGAGAAACTCTTGGCTTGCTTACCAATCATGGTTGAGGGATCCCTCATTAAACATGTTCAAAGCAAAAAATTCACTCAAGTAATTTAAAATCACCACGTATAACCTTATTTTGCTAGCAGACACCCCTCACTTGATCGTTCAGACACCACTCATATTGCTTTCCCCATCAATCCCATTCCCAGTTACCTTTGTGAGTGAACATGTGATTAATTTCATGTTCTAGTCCTGGCTGTTTTTACATAACAAAATTTGAGTGCAACATTTTTATGTTACTTTCTAGAATACTTCGATCAATTGTATTAGTTTCTTTGCGAGACATTGCCGAGGGAGAGGAGCTATTATCGTCTTATTTCAACATTGTTCATTGATAAATTTACAATATCAGTTGCTTTTTGTGACATGTACCAGGAGCTGCTTATATTTTTTGGAGATGTTTTGCCAATTAGAAGTAAGTATAAAATAGTTGCCCCAGGTTTTTTTATTTTTTTAATTTTTTTATTTCAACTTTATATAGAGAGGTTAACCCTTCCAACTGTGCCTGGAAGGCCAGCTGATACTCTGGGGCCCTCTATCAAAATATAAATGATGACAATTTCAATCAAACAACATTACTACATGAAATTACATAATATAAATAATTAATGATAAAATTGAATGTTGGACTATCTCAGATGTCAGCAACAAAGTAAAATATGTAAAACTAACTATCCACTCAGCCGAGGCACTGCTATTAGTATAAATGATGAAATAAGCACTGCAGCTCTTTTAAAAAGAAAGTGAGGATTAGTGCAGTGCTTATGCATAAGAGGTACTTTTTCGAGAGCGTGGTTATTACAAATATGTAATTCAATTTTTTTTTTTTTAATGTTTGGTGGCAGTATACATTATCTTAAATAAATTACAGGTAGAATAATAATGTGGTATTTGTGGCTTGTTTTAATTGTTTTTAATATTATCATCCATAGCTGTTTTTATCTTTCAGACTTTCTGATGACTGAACTGAAAATTGTTGTAGAAACAGGGAATATATGTTTTCAAACCATTGCCAACAGTAGGTCCAGGGATTACCCCCCTCCATCAACATCAACCATTCTACTACTTTCTATCCATTATGCCATTTCTATCATTTCATGTTTGCAGATAAATTTTGGTAGTTTAAATAAAGGTTTAAGCAGAGAGTACTGAGCATTCATTAGCTAATGATGAAAATAAAATATTGAATTGAATTCATGGACTGCCGAATTGTGAAATCGATATCATATTTTACTATGTAAATATGTTGATTTAATTTAATTATATTTTATGTAAATGATAATATGAATAGCCTCTGATTAAAGATTAATTCATTTATGGATCTAAATATTACTTCAGTTTTTCACTTAAATCGATTAGAATTCATCCAAGTAATTGGTAAATATTTATACTTATCATCTACAATATTTACTGTTGATTAGATTTTTTGTCGCAAGGTGAACTTAATCACACAACTGTGGAAACCATAGCATAGTGACTACTTAAATTACATTACATAAAATACTGATCTGTTTGAATATCAGTGGTTTTCATTTTCTTTTGTCTTAGCACTAATTTCATTGAGTCTGATATTTCTGTTTCTTCAATCAATTAATTATAAGCCTCCTGGTGTTTGATTTTGGACTTCCACTTGGCAAGATATTATAGTATATAATATATAACCTTATTACCATATACTGGGTCAAAAATTATTAAGTAATAATATAATAATAATAAAGGCTTTGTTTAAACACAGAAAAGCTTGTATCACCCAAAGGTGTTCTTCTACAAGGCTGTGATATTGATGAAATACTAAAAAGATTAACACCATTAACTAAACAATTTTTATAGAAGTAAACATAAACAAATTCAAAAACTTACAGTACACCACTGGGTAATAACTGTTTAAATGAATAAACATTTGTTGCATTTTGATCTGAACTTTCAATAATTTGGCACCACGATACGAAAAACTTCTTTTTTTGTACTCCGTTTTGGGTTTTTCCAAACACAAGACATCATTAGATCTTGTATAGTATTTTTCTTCCTTAGCGGTAAATAATGTGTTTAAGTATGGTGGTGCTTCATTATGGAATATCTTATACAAAGTAATAGCCTCATTTCGATACAATTGGTCTTCAAGTTTATTCCAGTTTAAGTTTTGCAGGGCTCGTGTACTTGAGTCATATTTTCTTACTTTTGTAATTATTTTAGCTGCCCTGTTTTGAGTAGTTTATTTTTTTGTTTTTGGCTTGATCTGCCCCACACAACATTGCAATAGTTAAATAGTGGAGCAACAATACAGACTTTACATTTAACATTATCTATTTGTTCCCATGACAAATGTTCATCAATAAAAACACCTAGATGTTTACAGCTTTTTACTCTCTGCAATGGTATATTTTCTATGTTTAAATCTAAATCAACATTTAATAATTTTGTTAGAATTTGATGTGTTCCAATGAACATACATTGTGTTTTCAGTACATTCAGACTGAGATTGTTATGTGCTAACCATTACTTAACATTTACTAAATCATCATTAATTTTCATTAACACCTCATTTATATCGGAAGATGCAAAGTAAAGAGCTGTATCATCTGCATACATACTAATTTGTACACTATTTACATGCTTTGGTAGATCATTCGCATATAATGTAAATAACAGAGGACCCAAAATTGATTCCTGAGGGACTCCACATACACGATTAAGATTTTCATTATATGTTTATTGTTACATTAATGTCATCAAATTTTGGTTACATTTATTAATTACTGACCAATCTAGAATTTTATTTTTCAATGTTTTAATTTTCTACTTAGAAAAACCGAAAGGAATGAAATATGCTGGGTGCATCATGTCTAACATCTATTATGTCGTATTGGTTGTGGTGATAATTGGTTCTCACAGGGTAACGAAGACAAAAATACATTAATTTCTAAAGTTGCTTTACGTTTATCTGACATCGAAAACCAGAAATTTAATTCAGAAAATATGTCTTCATCAATAATGAATTATTATGTTCAATTCAAAAGTAGTATTTCATGTTCAGATTATCTTTTTTATGTTGATGATTTCACAAAAAGAAAACTCTTTACGAATGCATTCTGCATACATACTAATTTGTACACTATTTACATGCTTTGGTAGGTCATTCACATATAATGTAAATAACAGAGGACCCAAAATTGATCCCTGAGGGATTCCACATACACTATTACATAGACTTGATTGAACTCCATTTACCTGGGTCAGGTGTGTACGATCACAAAGGTAGTTTCTAAACCAATTTATAACTTTTTGATCAAGTTTGAAAGAATGGAGTTTCTCTATAAGAATGGCATGGTCCACTGTATCAAATGCCTTCTTCAAATCTAGCATAACTAAACCAATGTACTTCCCACAATCAATTGCGTTTATCCAATCTTCTGTAATATTTATTTAAAGGACGATACAGTTGAAAATTTAGGACGAAATCCAGATTGATATTTATAGATCATGCCTTTAGAATTTATAAATTGATAAATCTGGTAAAAAAACAACCCTTTCAATTATCTTAGAAAGAATTGGTAAATTTGATATGGGCCTGTAATTACTGGCCTTGGTTCTATCACCACTTTTAAATATAGGGAAAACTTTAGGACATTTCCATTTTTCAGGAAATCTGCTCGATGACTGGGAAAGATTGACTAGGTATGTAATAGTCACTACTACTATTGAAAAAAAATATATATTTTAACTAAAAATTATTGATTTGTATATCAAGTATGATATGTTGTTATAGAGAAAATTATTGCCTCTTGATGTCGCTGATTTCCGACCCTGCAAGACACTAGAATACTAGGTCAATGGTCATTATGGCACTATCTACCCTCAACTGTACAAAATAATTTTAATAAAAATTGATTGATTTATAAATTGATTTATAAGTCAATAGGTAGTAGAATATGATTTCTTTTTTAACTTAATCATACAGGCACGTGTTGATCATCTAAATTACCTGCCTGTTCTTTTTTCAAATATTTTCTTGAAATGTATAAGACATTTTATGACCTTGTTTACTAAACATAAGAACTCAAATTCATGTTTCTATATATTTTATATATATACCATATGAGATAGGCATTGAATAGTCAGTCTTATTCTCAGCCTATTTACAGGTTTAAACATAGGTCTTTCCTCCATAGTTTAAATAAGCCCTGCTTTTGAACCAATCAGAACAGGGCTAAGAACACATACTTACAAGAAGCACGTATGTTATGCGGGATCATAGCCATCATATCCAATTGGCAGGGCTTAACTAATTTATGCTGTCGTTTTGCGGAATCTTAGCAACCGTATCCAAGGGGCGGGGATGAGCGGAAAGGTCCATCTTGGTTTAGTAACAAATAAAATGTTCACAGTAATTTAATAATGTTAAAACAGTTTGGCTGTTGAATCTAATCTTAGATTACACTGTCAATATATCTTTGAAATCATTGTTATCAAGGGGAGGTTGTTTGTTGATTTACGATAATTTACCACTGTAACTACTATTCCATCATGATCATCATGATGATCATCATCAGGCTTTTTCACCCACTGCTGTGTGAAGCCCTCCTCTAACATTTTCCATCTTTTTTCTGTCTGATGCTATTGTTGCCAAGTTTGCAGTTACTATTTGTTTCCTCAAATTTATTACCAACCAACTTAAGGGTCAACTGTAAAATATATGATGAATTAAATTATACACCCAGTCATTCATATTTTGGTGAACCAGTGGTTGTGAATAGTATGTATTGATTTCGGTATTAGGAATATTTCACATATATATTGAAAATAGTTTCTAAAATTCTGCAGGCCAACAAATTCAGAATGAATGGCGCCATAGTAATTTAGTGTCGTAAGTCTAAGCTTAATTTAAATTCATATAGGTACAGTATGGTCCTATACAGAGACCTCCATTGTGATAACTGAAATGTGCGGCTCTCAGGCTATTTATCTGATCTTCAGTAATTTAGTTTTTTTTTGGCTCGGAGCATCATTACTTCAAGTCGCATATATTGGTTTCCTCGTTGATTGACAGGAAAGTTTTTGTTGCACCAATCAGTAGCATCTTGTAGAAATCCTTCGTGGTATTGCTCGGGTAGGTAATTCAGATGACCAAGAAGTGTGCGGAGATAATCTAAAGCAAAGAAAATAACATACAACTAATGATAATTTTTGTTAGTTATCTGTTAATGCGATTGGGATGCAATAATTGTAAGTCAATGATATAATACGAATTTGATGAAAGGATTCTTTTAAATAGAATGTAATAAAAAAAAAAGCAACACATCAAAATTATTAAGAATTAATAATAATACTAATTATATATATATATATATATATATTTATGTATTTTGTGATGTATTTTGATGGCGCAATTGAGTTCTTAATTTTGTATCTTAATTTGACAAAATATGCACAACATATTGTAATTAAGATAATACTTTGTTTGTCTTGTTACACATCAGTGGCAGATCCAGGAATTCAAAATAGAGGGGGCCCGGGGAGGTATTCATGGATGGAGGATTGGGACTGAGGTAAGAAAATGTGTGATTATGGCATCTCTAGATGGCCGGAAATTGCACTCTCAGACTTAAAAATGTAAATATAATTTTCTTGATATCTCAATTAAAAAAATTTTTTAAACAATTTAGGGGGGGGGGTGGTGGGGCGGGCCAGCAGGGATCCCTTTAGTGACTAGTTGGTTTAATTTTTATTATATTATATAAAACAAATTATTAAGTACAGTTAAAACTTTCATTCAAAAGAAGAACAATTTTTGTACTCTTTTCTAATTACTGTATTGCTGTTGCATGTGTCAGGTCTATTGGTATTATTGAAAAGATTACACTGAATTATGAAAGTAATTAAAAAAATAATAATGTCGGTGTCATTTGATGTATATTTTAAAATCATGATAACATTTAAAATCCATTAAATCACATTAGGCTGTTGCTTCGACCAACATTTCCCCAGTACTGTATGTTCTGTATAAGTATTAAAAAATGCATATCTCATTAACTGCTTTTTGTCTCATTAACCAAGTTTTTCGTCAAAGTTTAAGAAGAATATTAAGACGTCTGTATTTCTGTTGGCAATCATGTAGGCCTATTTTTATCTTAATTTTTTTCTTTTTTTAATTGTATGTTTTAAAGCTATTCTATATAAATACAATTAAATGAATGTAAAAATTTACTGTACGTTTTATTTTGTCTTGTATGGGAGCATCCCACTTTTATTTTAATATAATCAATCATTCTACAAATCGAACATGAAAATCTTAACTAAATACAGTACGATATTGCAACTTTAAATATTTATTTGCCGTAATAATTTCAATTTCAAGCGTTTTTTTTTTCCATTGTTTTTGTATTTTAATAGCCTATTCAATTTGAAAGATATAAATTCTCCATCGATGTTATGCAATCTTATGCAGATTTATGTTTGTATGTTTTAAGTTTTATGCAGTTTGCACAATAGTGCGAATCATCAAATTTTATTTCTCATAAACATAAGCATGTGCAGCAAAGTACTTCGTAGTTAATTATTGAACTGCCCATGCGTGTAATGAAAAAAAAATTCGCATTTTGGGCAAATTCACTTAGAGGAAAGCAACAACTACCGTACGAGGACAAGCCGGCACATAAACAATAAGAAGGAAAGAATACACTATTTATTTCGAATTTCTGTAGTGTTCATTCACATTTGGGATAAAAAATGAGTTTTTATTTTATTTTACGACTAGGAATATCATATACTTGTAGGGGACTACTTTTGTTGGTGTAATCAAGTTCTACTTGCTACAAATTTTCCACTGTAGTACTAGGCAGAGACCGAGGCTTAGGCCTACACTAGCGGCACTTTTTTTTTATTAGGGGGTGCCTCTGCACCCCTCCTGCCTCCCACCTTCCCCCAGCCTCTCCCTGTATGTATATATAACGTAAATATAATTTTTAACTAAATAACTGAAATGTTGCAATTGAGTTTTTTTGTTAGTATTTGTCAATATATTAATTTTTTTTTGTCTATATATCACTACAGTATAATTATCATAAAAAGTACATTACAAATTACCTTTTATTTGGTCTTTGTGAAGATCAAGTTCGTCACATGGTTTGTGTAAGTTTGCTGTTATTACCTCGAAGCCAACTGATTCCAGAAACCTTATGCTATCTTCAATACTTATTTGACTATATATTTTGTTCTCGTAATCCTGAAATGTAATGAATAACTTTTAATTTAATCTAATGAGGTTATTTCATAGAGTATTTTAATACACTAAAAAACACTTCCCTTAAAAAAGAAAAAAACACTTCCCTTATCGAGAGACAATGATAATGATGATGTTGATGAGAGACAATGATAATAATGATGATGTTGATGAGATGATTTACATGGCGAAGTAATATGAGTTAAATGCTTTTGTTACACCACGTATGATAGTTCTGTGAAGAATTGTTGTTGTTAACGTTTGATCGCCATTAGGAGAATAATATATGCCCAACAAATGTGGTTAAAAAAGCCAAAACAGTGTTATTGTTTTTATTCTTGGATGAAGGAAACCAAAAACAATGGCCTTGTCTCCAGTCATAGACTTCACTGATTTTAAAGCATCACCTAATTTTCATTTATTTAAGAATCCGTCGACCTTCTAGAGGATACGTTGGAAGGGTCACCCTCTATATATATGGTTGATGATAAAAGAAATGATAATATTGATGATAACGATGATGGTAACATTAATAATCGTAAAATGATGATGATAATATAAATAACTAACCATTCTCAAAATCACCCATAATGGCCACGTTGATAGTGACGACGATGATGATAAGAGTATTTTCAACGTTACATGTGAATGAGACAACAATTATGATTGCAGTGACAATTTATAATTTCACAAGGCAGCCATTTCTGTACGTCATTCATTTTTTTCATCATCAGTTGTTTAAATTAAAATAAATGTATACGTACTTTAAGATGTTCTTTCCATTTACTAATATTCTTCAAGTAATATGGAAGTTCATCCTCACTGTGACCCAGTATTTGATTCATCGGACCGACGTATAGAAGGAAGCACTCCCCGCCAGGTCTGAGGCAGTCGTA
>NW_022698849.1:0-776 GCF_011630105.1 Anneissia japonica | reverse complement strand
AAACCCCGTTTTGGCACTAAATTTTTTTAATTTCAATACATATCAATGTTATTATCTATTCTAAAACTGTTGTTTGAAAAATTCTGAATTTGCCCTTGACAATGCATCTGCATTACAGCCGATAGGTATGGCCAGTACAGGATGTTTTCATTTTTGACTGGCAGGATGAATGTGAAATTTATAATGGCAATATACAGGAGAGAGCCAATTGAACTGCCTTCAATGTGAGTGCATGACATACACATGTCATAATAGTTAAATAAATCCAAGTCTATCATGCCATATGGTACAGTGTTATTGTATTTATCACGTCTTTACAGCTTTCTTTTGAAGACTAACAATAAAAGACACCAATAAGCAAATCCTCTAATTTTTTGTGAATTACGTTGGTTGGCATCTGCTACCTTTGGTAGTTCATCTTATTATGGTTTATTTTATCATGATTCATTTTTTTTTTTATACGTTTGTCTTATTCATCTGGCATGATAGATCTAATAATAATCAATGATAATGGTGGTAACATCAATCAATATACATTTTAAACAATGTATTTTGTTATGATGCTAGACCAATAAATTTAATTAGGTTTTTTTTTGGTTTATTTTATCATAATTTAATTCATTTTGATATTTTTGTGTTATCATCTGGCATAATAGAAAAGAAAACAATTAAGATATTTCAGATCAGTTGTTATGATAGACCAATAAATTGAATTTAATTAATACTTATCAAGATACATTCACTCATCTAAATTTCTGACAATAAATTTTGGTTGA
>NW_022698848.1:0-830 GCF_011630105.1 Anneissia japonica | reverse complement strand
TAAAAAAAAAAAGATCTCGTACAATAACAATAGGTGATCCGCTAGTGTAGCGGATCACCAAAAAAAGATGAAGATGATGATGATCCTGACAATAACAATAGGTGATCCGCACTAGTTGCGGATCACCAATAAGCGAGATACGTTCAAACGAGTATAAACATAATGGCATCATAAATAAAAATTCAGTTTTTTAATTCAAATGGCAATATGATGACGTCACAATATCCGATCAGCCATTATGAAGTAAAAAATCGTATCTACAACTCATGTGCTTTCAGAATATGTAATTAAATTTGGGGGTCACCTTTCATCCTAAGGAGCTATAACTGATTAAAAATATTCATGGGTTTATGCATATATAAATGTTGACGCACGCGTACGAACACGTTAAGTCGCGCGAACAAAAAATTAAGGTACCTGACATTCAACCTTGACCTGAAGATTATGCTCACTTAATATGATTTAGAAATGACGAATGGTTAAGATTATATGGGGTCATCAACGTTTTGAAGAAAGAGAAATGAGGGGGTCAGAAAAAACAATTTTTTTTTACCATGATGACGTCATTAAAATGTAAAAAGTTGTCAAATATATGAAAGAGAATTGTCTCAGCTATAACATACTGAAAGTTGGAAGACGATCGACCAAGGATAAGCGAGATACGCTCAAATGCGTATTTTCCAAAATGACGTCATAGCTATAATTCACTTTCTTTGAATTCACATGCCAATATGATGACGTCACAATGTCCGATCAGCCATTATAAAGTCAAAAATCGTATCTACAACTCATGCGCTTTCAGAATATGTAATAAAAATTGGGGGTCACCT
>NW_022698847.1:0-745 GCF_011630105.1 Anneissia japonica | reverse complement strand
TAATGTGCAAACCAGTTATCTCGTAAAACCTTTGCTACCATTTTAGCTGATTGATCTTTGCATGGGACAGCCTGAGAATATTTTGTATATATATCAGTAAGCACAAGTACATTTTTATACCCGCCACTACCTCGATCAAGTTTGAGAAAATCTATTTCTAATATCTCAAGTGGTCTAAACGCTAATAAATGTCGCATCGGTGTTCGTACCGTTGGCATTGGTGCCTTACCAATTACACATGTGAAACACTTTTTAATGTGCTGCTTCACATCTTTGTGAAGACCTGGCCAAAAAAATCGTCGGCGTAGTAAAGATATGGTTCTCTTAACCCCTTGATGAGCCCATTTATCATGGATTGTTTCAATAACTAAATTTCGTAAACATTTGGGAGTTAATAGTTGCCAAATCTCTTCACCTTCAATCCTGTCGTAAATATAATTCACTACTCAACGCCTGTCTCTTATACACATCTCCTCTGATTTCACATCCGGCTGAGTATCTCCCCTTTTCCATCTTCCCTCCTTCCAAAGATCTTTAACTACTTTAAGAATTTCATCCCCGTCTTGCATATCCTGCAACTGTTTCATAGTATACGATGGAAATACAGTCGAGACTGGACTATTCTCGCCGTAACAAGTTTCATCGTTAACTTTCCCATTATTTTCCGAAATATCAGGCAGTGATGTTGACCCTACAACTCCAACAAAAACAGATTGTAAATCTTCACTATTCATGTTAATAGGAC
>NW_022698846.1:738-1016 GCF_011630105.1 Anneissia japonica | reverse complement strand
TAGTAGGCGTATCGTAGAAGAGAATCACTAATGGGCATTGACCTCCGAAGTACTGTAGAAGTACATAAATAATAGAGTATTTTTTGGTGGATGAAATATATAATATATAGGCCTAATGAAATATATAGAACGACTAGGAAAAAGGTGTGATATCGAAATTCCAAAAGAGGAAGCATGTTATAAAGATATCCTGTTTTCTTTTCTGTATTTCTTATGTAAAACCGGATTTAAACTTTCAAAACGTTTCTACAATGTGAGATGTGTATAAGAGACAGATG
>NW_022698846.1:495-729 GCF_011630105.1 Anneissia japonica | reverse complement strand
GCATCAATAGTCAATCAGTCAATTGATTGAATAACGCTTTTGTATCATCGGCACACCTTTTTAGTGTAACCTTACAATGACTAGACAATAATTAATTGATATAGAGAAAACACAAAATAAAAATAAAAAAAATATGTTCTCTCTTATAAAGTATAATGAAAATAACCTGATGGAAAAAAAATCAATAGGAAAACTAAGAGGAACAATGCATCGAAAAAATGGGGGGGGGGGGAA
>NW_022698846.1:0-454 GCF_011630105.1 Anneissia japonica | reverse complement strand
GGAATAACTCTCCAGGTAGAAAAAAAAATCAGTGGGGAAAATTAGCAGGTGGCAAGTAGCTACCGTAATAGTGCTATATTCTGTAAATTAAAGCCTCAAACCACCTCGATTTTGAGTCTACTAAATTTAAAAATCTTCCCAGGCTTTTGCAGATATAGCCAGAACTAACTTAATATTTGGAGTTTTTTGATAGCAGATTATTTTTTTTAGATTGTAGTGAGTTAACCCGACTCAAAGACAAGCTTGCGTACAAAAAAACATGCACATTCATCTTCTATACACAATTAAAGATCAAAATGTTAATGTAGATAGACATTTTGAAAACAAGAACAAAAAAAAATTTAAAAAAAAATAAAAAACAATTTCTCCCATATTACAGAAACTTCTTTGTTGAAACTAATATAGAAACAAATTCTTTAGTATTTAAAATATTTTTTTTTTTAAATGAATTAAG
>NW_022698845.1:0-542 GCF_011630105.1 Anneissia japonica | reverse complement strand
TACAATTAAAAAAAACAGACGAGGTGGTTGATTTGCCTCAATTTATTTGAAATGGATGCTCACGAACGTTTTCGACCATAGGTCTTTCTCACTTGAGAAACACCTATGGTTGAAAACGTTAGTGAGCATCAAATAAATTCAGACAAATCAACTACTCCGTCTGTTTTTTTTTTATTGAATATACATACTTGCCTATGCAGCACCACCACTGATTTTTATTACTATATATATATATGCCTACATCCCATCTAACAATTTGTAATGTTATACACTGTAATTAAACATTCAGTTTGGGGTTCAAAACGTTTACTGTAGAAGCATAATTACGTATTTATAACTAATAACGTTGCTGCAACGTTGTGTTAACGTTATTTTCTGACGTAACCTGCATAGCAACTGCGTTCGCCACCCTGCTTATAATTGGTTTTTTCTAGCAGTAGCTGGAAAAGCCATTGTTTTTGTTCTGTTTTTTCCCCAAGACATACGTTTTTTCCTATCTTTTTGTACTGGATTATTGCGCCCGGCACTTTGGTCACTTTCCA
>NW_022698844.1:0-680 GCF_011630105.1 Anneissia japonica | reverse complement strand
GTACTTACCTTATTTTTTAAGACATTGGATCTGTCATTTATCAGGAACTAGGAAAAAAACTACAGTACTTATCTTTTTATTTCTTTTATTAATCTTTTAATTGCCATTACGTCAGTACTCAATAAACCGATATGAAACTCACATTTTATTTACAGTATTATAATGATGTTTACAGTAATTCTGAAAAAAAGAAACTTAACTGGCCCATTTATACACTTGCATACTTTATTTTTTAAACACAATCATACCTTAATGAAATTAAATTTCATAAAAATAGTTGTTTAATATTACTACCTCTACTATAAAAAGAGGACTCCACATTTTATAAATCAAAGGCTTGTGTTATTTAAAATATATGATGATGATAATGATGAGACCTGAAAAAAAGCAGCATGTCAACCAGGCCTATATTGATCAAGTATGCGCTAGCCGGAGCCTCGCCTTGGCACACAGTGACGGAATAATAAACACAACAGGTAGGTAGGCTAGCACAGACCAGGCAAAATTATTTTATTTATGTTTTCAAAATAGACGTTTACAAATAACAATGACCAATGAGGTACTGTGAACGCCCGTTCGTGTGTCTCCAATGCATTGTTAATTCACCGCGATCGAAGTGTTTCCCATTAAAAACAGAGGTTCATAACTCTCGCCTTGCGGTCTTTGTTGTCCAATACAAA
>NW_022698843.1:0-823 GCF_011630105.1 Anneissia japonica | reverse complement strand
TCATTGGAATTCATGACCAGATGTTTCAAGTTTGTGACAGACATGATTTTGAAGAGTAATCGCCATGTTTTACTAAGTTTAAGTCCAGATGTTCTCCTAAAGTCTACACCAGAGGTCCAAAGCGAAATAAAGAAAATGTTGTTTTAGAATACCACAGAGAAAAAGCATGAATCCAAAATGCCATTGTAAATTTGTTTGAATTTGATTGTTAATGAATGCAAAACACAACAATTGTTTGGCATGTAAAATAAGATTGACTTAGAAATTATGAAAGTTTAACATTATTATAGTGTACACTACGAAAAACATTCAATATATATTAAGTGTATTATTACACTACTAACTGACTAAACAATGTACACTATTGTAAACAGAATGTCTGTATCTAGTTTAATTGTCAGTTGCTTTTCATGTAACCAGAAGTATAATAGAATCAACATCTAATGCTATTTTCAAGATCAAACCTATAATGCTCCTATTTAACAATAAAAACAAAGACAATGACCTTGGTTTTTACTTTGTTTTTTAGTGCTTTGTAAATTTTGTATTGTTAGCTACAGGCCTTTCCTCTAATTCAAGACCATTTGTGGTCTCTACTTATAAAAAAAATAATATATACTGTATAAAAGATAGGCATTCACCCAGCCACGCATAAATGGTCGTTAATTGGAGAATCCTGTATTTCATTGAATATTTGTGCATTATATAAACAACACCATGTAGTATAATACTTTATTTGGAGGTGGTCTTAAATCAGAGGATCCTGTATTTCATTGAATATTTGTGCATAAACAACATGTAATATAATATTTTTTATATTAAA
>NW_022698842.1:0-707 GCF_011630105.1 Anneissia japonica | reverse complement strand
AATGGCCTTGTGCATGTAAATGGTAGCAAATAATTTTCGTAAAGTGCTCTGAAAAGTAATAAGCAGGTTGCAAATTAAATTAATGGATTTTATGACACTTTCAGTTGACAGTATCGGTTCAATTGATTCTACGTTTCGTTCTTTATTAAAACAGTGTCAAGAACGTTCTAATAAAGAACGATAACGTAGAATCAATTATGGCCTCACTGGGCGGTTCGTCATTTTTCGGAGTCACCATACTCATATTCTAAAAACATAGCTCTACACCAAAAGACCAGTGGATATGGATAAGCTGACATAAGCACTTACTTTCAGTAAATGACAGCGGAGGCATACATTGGGTATGAATTATATATGGATAGAAGGCCTAGAGGAATCTGTGATCTATTAGGCGCTATATAAATGTAGTTTTATTATTATTATACTTATCACTTTCCATTAGAATGCTTAATCAAAATATCAAATAAGTTTTATGGCCTAGTTATAATTTATTTTCTCCCCTACTATATATACTGACTACTACATTTTGTTTTGCGATGTGATGTACCAACTGATTTTCCGAAAGGACACAAATAAAGAATCTTGAATCTTGAATCTTGTATTCTCTTTACAATAGTGAACACATTTTTACAATCAGACTTTTCGTTAGAAAGTTATAGAAGTTTAAAGATACCGGTATCAACGTTTGGGAGAAACCGTAAACAAAG
>NW_022698841.1:0-1942 GCF_011630105.1 Anneissia japonica | reverse complement strand
AATTTTTTAATAAATTAATATTTAAATAATTTATGTACATAGAGTCATGATTTATTTATATATATATATTATTTATTTATTTATTTATTTATTTGAATCTAAATTTTTATGTTTCAACTAGTAATCTATTTAGTCCATTATGCTGGCAGTAAAGTTGCCATAGGAAAGACAAATTGTTCATTGATGAGGAGAAAAAAACTCAATTTTGTAGTTAAAAATATTCGAGGCTGAAATTGATTATAAATCCCACGGAACCTTACCGAAAGCTGCGATCTAATCTGCTCTTTCCCCTTGACCCCACCTCCTTCAGAAATAATGTAATAATAATAATAATAATAATAATAATAATAATAATAATAATAATAATAATAATAATAATAATAATAGTAATAATAATAATAATAATAACTTATTCGACATTTCACTTGTATAACAGTGGCAACACACAATTAAGTGGTGCAGTCAATCTTAAACTAAGAAAAAAAATGAACAAATTGCTCTTATTAAAGAAAAATAATCAATTTAGACAAGGCTTAACAAAAGTATCTACGAAAACTAAACAATAGATCAAACAAAAACAAAAGGCTTAACAATTGGGCCTATTAAATAATGTGGAACAAAAAAATTGCTTTTGTTAAAGAAAACATAATCAATTTACACAAAGCTTAACAAAAGTATCAATGAAAACGAAATTAGAATTAAGCAAAAACAAAACGCTTAACAATAAGGCCTATTAAATACCGAAGAACCAAGAAAAGTAACCTAAAGCAACCATAGAAGTCTGTTATATTTTCTCTATGAACCAATAATGTAAAATCAAACCGGAAGGTCCACTGGTTAATCTTAGATAAGAAAGTATAATACATACCGTACTCCAAGTATTGAAATGCACGCCATCGTGTTGGGATTCAATATTTCGACATTAATTATGTCATCACCGGGAAAGATGATGATGACATAATTAATGTCGAAATATTGAATCCCAACACGATGGCGTGCATTTCAATACTTGGAGTATGTATTATACTTTCTAAAATCAAACCAGTTTCAAATATGAACGTTTCTCCCATGCAAGTTTTAAATCATTTTTGCGGTACCGGTACTTGTCAAATGCTGTAAAAACATCATCACTAAGATCAGTGGTTCCCTCTTAGGCCCCCCCCCCCCCATTTTCTCGCTAATATTTAATTCGGTAAATTGTTCCCATATTGCAGACTCAGAACAAAATTCAAGATCGATCTCACCATTTTCGCACAGGTACAATGGCCGGATATCTCTTTTGACCACTTACAGAACCTGTAATATGTATTTTATACATATTAGTAGACACCAAAATCGACTAAGTAAGCCTTTCAAACCAAAATTATTTTTCGGGGTGTGGGGGGGGGGAGGGAAGCCCCGCGGAACACTTTCGACGGATATTGAGGGACGTCCGACCACGCCCACTTTTTTTCGTCGGGGACATTGTTTTTTTTTTATATTAGAAAAAAACTCCATACCTATTAACAGACAGTAAGCGTTTCTGTATTTCTTTTGCATAATTCATTGGTTGGTAACATTTAAAGATTTTTGTAGAACCGTCTGTAAATCAATGAAAGCTATTTTTACTTTCATCTTATTTTGATCGTTTTAAACACAAAAAGCTATTCAATATTTAATTGGGTAGACACAGCCTAAACGTCATATCATGTGTATAGAATATTGTAAAATTAGTGTTTATAATATACCTAATTGCTATATAATCTATGCCTTTTTATTCATATTGAATATGAACGAAATGATTAAAAGAAGTCAACATTAAAACAATACATAGAATTGTACCTGTGTGTCCGAGTATTTCTAAACGTTTATCTTTAAGAATCAGTAGTACATAGCAGTTAATTGTTGCTATACTTTACACTACTTAAATAATCGACCAGAAATTCAACGCTGCCTTTTTATG
>NW_022698840.1:237597-263083 GCF_011630105.1 Anneissia japonica | reverse complement strand
ATTATTGATATTTATATCATTATTACCAGTGGCAGATTCAAGGGAGCACAGCTGGCCTGGGCCCACCAAATTGTTTAAAATTTTTTTTAAATAGAGATATAAAGAAAATTATATTTAAATTTTAATTCTAAGAATGCAATTTCGGCCACCATATTTTTTTACTCAGTCCTAAATATGGTGGGAGACTGCATGAGGTGGTATAGATCCTCCATCTGTGAAATTACCTCCTCGGGTCCCCTCTATTTTGAATTCCTGGATCCGCCACTGATCACTACTATTATCAACCATGTATGGTTCATAAAATATATACTGAATGATAAGGTTGAGATGGTAAAACACTAAACAAATTTTTGAGTACCATTGCTGCACCCACCATTCTTCAATTACTCCACACTACAAACCTCTTTATGGGGCTGATGTCCTTATGCAGCCATTTTAGTTTAATATTATAATATTTGTAATGATGTATGTAAATGCAAATAAGGAAAACAAACAAAACAAATCCAGCACTTTTCTTTAAAGAGAACTCAAAATATATTTTTGAAATTCTTAATTCAGGTAGAAAATGTTAGGGACTTTTTAATGTCCTCTAATCAGTAGTCATTATATATTTGGTACATTCCCTAGAGTCTAATTATCAATTGTAAAGGTCAAATAACTGGATTTGGCTCATCTCAAAATAATCCACTCTACCATTGACGACAGATTATTCTGAATCTTGGATAAAAGGTGGGGTGGGGATACAGTTCTTGTGTATCCAATAGTGTTTTCAAGCAACAAGGTACAATTACATGACCAATACTACATGTATGCAAAAGTTCATACGTTTTCATGTTCATAAATTCAAGTTCGCTAGTTTGCAAACTTTTGACGAACTTGATGACGTCCGTGTCACAGATGCACGGACGGATTGCAAAGGTTCTTATTCCTTTACAGCATAGGAAACAATAATAATAGTCATTGCTTACCTCACCAATCATCTTTACATTCAGTCGGAATTGTGATTCTTGGTAAATATTTTCCAAGAACCAATCAAATGATTTACATTTTAGTTTATTTCTTAATTCTTTTCGGAATGTAACATCTCCATATTCTGTTTTACGAACACCTGAAAATGAAAAAAAGTTTTGATGGAATCGGTCTATCATTCAATTTGTTTAACCATATACAAAAAAAACTATTTAGTATAAAGAGAATTCTCTATTGGTCAAATTACCAAGCCATACCGTAAGTCAAAAATTGCCCAGAAAGAACATGCAGTTTTCCTAAAGTGTATTTGTTGTGTTAGAATTAAAAATACATTAAAAGAAGTTTTGGCATGGTCAGAAAGTGGCGCTGCTGACTTTTTAATAGGGGTGTTCCCTTAATAAGACTGTTCCCTTAATAGGCATTGGCTGTAGTGTTAAGATGGATACACACTGCAACCGCCAGCCAGTGAACCAACTCTACTCCCCGTGACTTCTAGACAACATGACGCTGTCTGCTAATTTTCGAAGGCAGTCTGAACGTATCAACATTAAAAACAATCCGTTGCATGCGCATTGTGATGCTGCGTCAGGGACGAATCCAGGGGGGGAGCCGTGGGAGCCACGGCTCCCCCACTTTGTACACAGTGTTAAAATTTTAAAGCTTATTCTTGAACCAATACAAATTCTTTCCTGGGATCACTTAAAATGAATACTTCTGAACATGTAAATATCCATCAGTACACGTTATACATAGGCCTAATAGAACACATAAGCCTAAGCATGATTTTAAAAAAATCTTAAATCCATAAATCTCAGGCCAGGTCTTTTAAGATAGAAATGCAATACTGTGGTTCAATTTTGTTTTTATTCTTTTGCAAGTTTCTTTAAATGTTTGTTTAATAATACTACTACTAATAGTAATAATAATAATAATAACAATGATGATGATGATGATAGTAATAATTGATATTAATATTAATAACAATAAAAAGTGAAGAAAATTGTGCTAAATGCGAAAAAAAGTTGTGATTTGTTGATTATAATATAGTATATATAGTTAAAGCTTAGTAAGCTATAATTAGGCCTAAGTTGTCCTGGATATTAAGTAGATTCCTGATAAAAGATCATGAGAAATTTGTTGGCGTTTCATTTTGACTATAATGGTAATGTGATGATGATGAATGTTATTATATAAAAGTGTTATTTCCGGCCATCTCGAGAGGTACTATTTCCTCAAATTTTCTCACCTCAGCCCCAGCCATGGTGGGGCTGATGTGGTTGTGAAATCACGTTTTTGAAGTAGGCCTATATAAAGTACATACTCAAAGACAATGTTTTTAAGCTTTGTTTTCTATTGTGTATACACACACATTAATAAGATCTATGGTTGACAAAAACCCCTGATAAAAGATCATGAGAATTACTTTTGGCGCTTCATTTTGACTAATGGTGATGTGATGATGATGAATTTTACTAAAAGTGTCATTTCTGGCCATCTAGAGGTACTATTTCCTCAAATTTTCTCACATCAGCTCCAACCATTGTGGGGCTGGGGTGGGTGTCGACTTACAAAATGCCCTCCCCCTCCACTTTTCAAAACAGATCTGTGCCCTTCCCATGGGTATGACATTAAACTCCATCGAGCCGGCTCCTGATGTATGTCTTAGTGACTGCTGTTTGTTTTTAGGATGTGATCTGGTTTTTCATGTCCATTTTTTGTGATTATGACTATTCTGGATAAAGACTGTTTTGAGCAGAGGTGGATTCAAGGCACCCCTCTTCATTTTTTAAGGAAAAAAGAGGAAAAATATATTCAAATTGAAGTGTGAGAGTGTAATTTCCGGCCATCTAGAGATGCCCTAATCATAAATTTTCTTACCTCAGCCCCAACCATGGTGGGGCTGAGGTGGGTGGTTTCTCGGTCTGTGAAAGTCCCTCCCTGGTTCACCTCTCTTTCGAATTCCTGGATCTATCACTGTTGATTTATTATACTAGTGTATAATTATTATTTCGCTTATAATGCGTCTATTGCAATTTTCACTTTATCCTCTCAAACAGTCCTAAGAACGTTCAGAGTGCGCTACTTCACAGGGGGATTCGCCCCCCCCTTGACCCCACCGGGGGTCATGCGTAATTCGCATAACGGCTCCCCCCCTTTCAAAATCCTGGCTACGTCCCTGTGCTGCGTTCTTCATAGAATCGCACTGGCCAACGTCCGTCGGGCATTAAGAGCAGAAAAAAATTGCCTTAAAATGACTTCTTCTATAATTACTTGGATTCATTTTATAATAAAAGTTTTTATATTGATCCATCCACACCTCTGCTAGTCTCTGATTATTAAGATTAATAATTTTACCCAATGACCGTCGTGCATTAAGAACAGAAAAGAGTGCCTTAAAATGAGTTCTTCTATACTTACCTGGATTCATTTTATAATAAAAGTTTTTATATTGATCCATCCACACCTCTGCTAGTCTCTGATTATTACGATTAATAATTTTACCAGTGCCTCCAGGGAACGTATAAGGGGTAGATTTTCTGAACACATGTCCAACATGTGAACAAGTAACTATTTCCAATACACCTCCACACATCCATATCTGAAAACAGAGAATAGAAGTTTTGTGCTTTGATAAAATTGATCTGTCACCCTCTACAGTTGGATGTGAAATTATTAGTATTTGTGCTACAAATCATATAGCACTTAATTCCAACAAAGCCATCACAATATTACCCCTGGTCATTGGATCAAACACATATTGAACCCATACTCAGCTCCATCGGAGGAAATTTGTTATATTGCAGATAGTAATCAGCGCATTTTGTGTTTAAACCTACCAGGTTCCCACTTGTACTCTTGGGCGCAGAAAGACAACTGTAGGTAAAGTGCCTTGCCCAAAGACACAAGCAAGGGATCGAACCCCTGACTTCATGGATAAGAAGCTGACCTGCAACCGCTGTGCAAAAACTGCGTTAATAAATTATGCATGCACATATTCAAGTGCCTTAACATTTAAAATATTACTTAGATAACAAGGATCGTTACTTTGGGTTAAAATTGTCCAGGCCAGCCTGACCCATAACACCCCACCCCCAACTTAAAACCACCTGTGCTATAGCACAATAAATCTCACCCTAAATGAAATTTCTAGGTTCTCTCCTCCCCAGACATCCATTCCAGAATCATAAGTTCCTATCTCCTCAAAGTAACTCTTATCAATTGCAAAAAGACCTCCAGCCATTGTTGGTGACCTGAAAAATAAAATCTCATCAATAAATTTGTGATTTTCTGTGATTCAAATATATAATCTTACATTTTTACATTGAAACCAGCAATCTACACAGTCTGTCGTGTTTCAGAAAAACACAATTTATCCATTTTTTGAGAATTTGGCTTAGGGGCACCCTGTGAATGTAATCTATCATGGGAAGGGATCATATACTCCAAACAATTTTTAAAATATAAAATTAGTATCATGCATATTTAATTACTTTCCCAGCTGGTGGCGGTACAGTATGGTTATGATTAGAGTTCCTATATAAAGAGAGTTGCGACATATGAAGCTGCTGGGTAGTCATTTTGGTACCTTGCATGCATGAGTGAACGCAAAGCCTATGCTACAGTGTGGCAATTGCAAAAATAATAAACAATTGAAAAAAATAAAAATATTAATAAGAAAATTTTATTTCATAGTAAATATCTGTTAATCAACATGTGTTTGAAATTTATAACAAAATTCCAAAAGAAATTGATTCTATTATTATTCTATTATTAACTATTATATTACATGCAATTTTTGCTTGACCAAAATTGTTTCATTTGTCTGCAGTGGGGGCCCCAGCAGGGCAAGGAGGCTTAAGCGCCCCCATCGGACAAGTCAAGCCCCCCCCCCCAGCCAAGCTCGTTGAATTGTCGGACCAAAAAATGAGAGCATTGACAATGGCAAAAAATTTGGGAAAAAACATTCAAATATCACTTGGTTAACCTTTGGAAAAATCTTCCACTAGATAAATGGAATTCATTAAATTCTTTAACTTTTATTGAAATATTTGATTTAATTTAAAACTATTTCTTTTTGCTTCTTGTGTATACCAATTTCAGATTTTTTTTCAAACAATTCCTTTAAATTTTATTTCATATTCTAAACATGTTTTTAACTGTTAACGGGACCCTATGGAAGAACGATGTAAATCGATTAAGTATTCAGAATAAAGACAGATTTTTATTTATCTATAACGTTTGAATGTTGTCGGTGGGAGGTGGTGTGGTCATATGGTGTGTTGTTACACATATTGAACATTAAAACATAGAGTCATAATTTGTAATCATGTTTGTGTGCAGCATGCAGTATTATAGTAGAGATCTACTACTCTACAGTATATAAAAAAATCTCCCAGTGACAGTTACCAGCTTGAACAAAAAAAAAACCTTCTTTTCTCGTGGCCGGCCATTTATGCAATTTGCTATTATTTCCGTAGTTAAAAAGACAGACACCATCCGATATTCGTGGGTTAGAATGATTACATTTCCATAGAATGCATACTAAAAATACTTTTTAAAGAGATAATGATTGATGAATCAATTTCCAATTACTGGGCTGCCACACTTGACTAAACAAATTTAAATACAATACTTTTGAAATATACAATAGAAGCCAATGAACAACCATTGTACAGTATGACCCCAACACTTTTCTTTTCTATTCCAGATGGGTTTTTGCCTTTGATTCACATTTATTATAGATCAAGATGAATATACTTATTGAATTTGTAAAAATAACAGATTTCCTGTTTTTGTGACTTTAAACTAAACATATTTAAATGCAATACTTTTAAAACATACAACAGAAGCCAATGAACAACCATTGTACAATAGGCCCTAATAGTATGGTAACACAAACACATTTGCCAGACAGAAAGCCCTATCCTCCTATCCCTAAAGCTAGCCTACCTAGCTTAGTATAGGCCGATGCTGCATTAAAAGGGTGAAAATACACCAAGTTTAAAGGGCAATTTCTCTAAATTCAGCCTTAACGAAAAGTTTTCCTTTTGAAACAGAGTAAAATTACATTTAATAAGTATGTATACAAAAAAAATTATCTCGAAATAATGACACATTCTACGCCTTAGGCCTAATTTCGTAAGAATGGCTGTATTCGACTGGTCGTTCTTCATTAAACCACGCCCATATGCGCAGTGGTAATATCCTACTTAACGAAGAAGACCAGTCGAATAGAAAACTGGTAGACACTCTACAAAACAAAATGGCTGCATAGTTACCGCGATACACACTGCATAATCAAGGTTGCTTTTTTGACTTCATGTCAACTTGTGATTAGTTTGGAATCCATAAAGATAGCTTACATTCCTTGTAGGCCACAACTGATTTGTTTATTTGCACCATGGAGATACCTGTACCGTGTACTGTGGTACTGTTCACACAGACTGTACATTGGCACCACGACTTTAAAACGTACATTATCGCTACCAACTAGACTCACATTTCACATATTTCCCGAAATATTTTGACTTCAAAATTCCCTCAAAATCATAGTATAAGCCCTCTCTCTTTCTCTCTCTGAGAGTGGGCTAAACATTTAAAAATAGGCATATACAAAACCAAAACATGACTTTCACAGTGTAGAGTGCCATTTCCGGCCATCCAGAGGCCATTATTTAAAAAAAATCTTATTTGGGAGGGGGAAATTTCCCTCCCAAACCCTCCCCAAGCATACAAGCTCAAGTCTTCCTGGCGGACAGCTTAGCCCCCCTCCCCCCCCCGAAAATGTATTGTAGAGCTGCCACTGTTTGTTTGATCATGTCTTTCCCCGGAGTTGTACATTACTGCAGAATAGAATAATTTTTAAATTTGGTGGTAAAAGTGCTTTATTTGTTTGGCTTCTATTGGCCATATATTTATAGTGAAATGACAAATAAATATTATCAATATTATTATTATTATTCCATAATCATTAGTATTCCTTTTGAAGGGTCAATTGCATTAGCATAACCTCTTGCCTACAAAGAAGCTTATTTTACGTGGTTCTAAATTAAAATGACTAAAAAAATCAACTTACCTCAAAGGTAAAGTGCGATCTCCTTTTCTCCTCTCATTTTCTCGTTGTGGTACGCCATACCATCTGAAGTTCAGTTTCCAGTTAAAGCCACCGTATGTCAAATCTGAACCTGCATGGTAGCCAAAATTATCATCGCTTATGACATCGATGATTGGACAAACTACAGTTTTCCTAATAAGAAAATATGTTTAGCATGATGTTCATTATAATTAAGCAACACCTATCCAAAGCATTGAATTGACAAAAACTGTTAATAAATGGACACAATATACAATGTAATATAATAAATATGAAAGCAAAAGCTAATAAAAGAAAAAGCAACATTTGCAATAAACGTATACTAGTAGATGATTATACATTGAATGCCAACTAATAATTTTTGTATTATGATTATGTTAAATTTAATTGAGCTCCTGTTCTTAACCTTGTTAAAAAAAAACCATTTGGGAGAACAGTACTTTTATATTGAAAATGTATCCAGTCAAAAGAAAGAAACAAAGAATAAAAGAAATAAATAAAAATAAATAAATAAAAAATTGTTTCAATTAGCAGACTATTCCAAATAATAATTTCAATGATAATAAGGTGGCAACTATTAGCAATCAAAATGAGTTTACAATTAACAATCCTTTAAATTAGTTGAACATATAAAAATCAGATTATATTTGTACATAAATTTATTTAGACAAATGTAGATGCACATTATAAACAGCAATGATATTGAAAATGTATCCAGTCAAAAGAATAAAAGAAATAATAAAAAAAATAAAAAAAAAATAAATAAATAAAATAAATAAATCAATAAATAAAAATAAATAAACATGTGGCAAAATAAACCCTAAAATACTACTATTACTATCAACTAATTAATAATATTATGCCAGTTTTTTATGGCATCATGCTAACGGCTTATATGCGTTTATACATTATTACGTAGATCACTGGATCAAACACAGATGGAACACTACTCATTTTCCTGGGGAAGAATTTCAAAATATTGTTGCTACTTTTTCACAACACATATTAGAGTTTAAGCCTACCAGGTTACCTACTTATACACCTGGGAGGAGAGAAACAACCCTAGAAGTGGTTTTCTCCAAGGACACAAGGAAATGCAGAGCAAGTGGTTCAAGCTTTGTACCTGAATGTTAAAAGCCTAAATCGCAAGTGCTGTTCCAACCGCTCCAACAATCAGCTAACTGAAAAAACACCTATAGTCTCTAGCTGTTTTCTCGCTTACAAAATGTAGAAACAAAATAAATGATATAACTGAGGGAAAGGCCATCATGATTTGAGGTGAACCTCAGAAAAATATATATGAAGCAAATTCAAAAAAGCCCCATAACAGGAACACATAACGAAGTCAGGATGTTCGCATTACACATTCCCACGCAGCCTGTTAATCCAAAGTCCTTGGTTAATCTTTCCTGGTACAATTTGCTAGGCCAAACAAACAACGTGGCTTGTATATCTTAACCTAAAAAAGTATGATAGTAACATGGCTTAATTAGCGAATGAAAGTGAATATAAACAAACTTGACAAACCTGTCTAAGTAAATCCTAGCAAGGAGTGGTTCAAGCCAGCCTTTAGTGCATTCACAGTGGGCATCAAGGAAAGTGATCACTTGCCCCGTAGCAACTGAGGCTCCTCTCAGACGTGCCCTAATCAGACCGCTTCTTGTCCCCATTCTCTCTACTCGCACCGGTACTGGTAGCTGGGCCACATATGTCTCCAACTGCTTACCCAAAAAATCTGATGGATAAAAGGAATGATTTTTATATAATAATAACATAATATAATATATATATTTCAACAAAAAAAAACCAAAAAAAAACAAAACATCAAGACTACAAAATATACAAAGGAGAGCTCAGACGAAGGGGGAACAAGTTCCTATCACCAAATGGTTTCATCTGCCCAAAAAAACGAAAATAATGATGACATAAAATATTAGGCATATAAATTAACATAAATTCTATTATTAACTTTGCTGTTGAATAAATGCTGTAGTATCTATTTTAAAGTTGTTTAGAGAAGTTGAGTCTTGTTTCAATTAGCAGACTATTCCAAATAATAACTTCAATGATAATAAGGTGGCAACTATTAGCAATCAAAATGAGTTTACAAAACAATCCTTTAAATTAGTTGAACATATAAAAATCAAATTATATTTGTACATAAATTTATTTAGACAAATGTAAATGCACCATTATAAACAGCAATGATATGGAAATTCCGAGATATTGAATAAATGTTTGACCTAAGGAATCTGATGTGATTTTTTTTAAACCCAGAAATTATCAAAGACACAATCATTTTGATAACTAACCACAAGTGAATTAGAAAAACACTTCAATAATCTAATCACTGAAATACAGACTTACTGTAAAGTTTGGGGAAATCCCCAAAATTGAAATATTGCAGTCTAAAACCAAGTCACCCTGCACTTAAATAATAATGGCTGGACCAGATTAATTGAATGGAGCTAACAAAAGCCAGGCATTTATATTCTTATTGTCATGAGTTTTTTTTTTTTTTTTTTTTTGCATAGACTACTAATTGAAGAAGTATAGAGGATTATGTGTATCAGCAGGCTTTGCACCTTAAATTTCTGATAAACAGTGCGATGTTGTTTTTGGTTCAGTTAGGTTTCAAGTATTTCTTGAGTTCGGGTTCATGGTCTAACTTTTTTTCGTTCTTTTCTTTTCATTGTTGTCTTGAGGCTGGTTCAACGGGAGGCACTATACATTATTATTATATTATTCGCAAATCGCAAATTATTAAATTATTATGTATCCATATATATCTCTATTTTTTATATTTTGATATTTTTGTCTTTTCTCCTTGTCTGACTTGTCTTCCCTTTCCTTTCCTCTTCTATCTTTCTTCTTTTGTAATCTGTTTGGGCTCTGTCCCCTCTCTTGTCGTTTATTTTAAGAACATGATCCTAGGGAGTTTTTCTTTTATCCAATTTTTGTAATGTATTTTCTTCGTGTTTTTGAATAAAATTGATTTTAAATAATCATTATGTTAATACAATTTTAAAATGAGTCCTTACAGCCCTCCAATATGTCTAGAATGTAATTACATTCAATATTTTTGTGGGAGTGGTTTTTGTGATTTTTGTTTAGAAATGCTTGACTACCGACAGATGAAAAATAAATAAATAACAAGAAATATTTCCTATAAAAAAACGCCACAACTTCTGTAGCTTATTCAATTTGTGTATACAGCTACTTCCAAATTTATCCTATGTGTACATTTTGTTATCGTATTTAAGTTAGCTCTTGAATATTGTCATATTGACAATGACAAATATCATAGGGCTTATGTACTGGTATATTTTGTTGAACAATAAGCAGGTTTGAGAAACACTGATGAACATCATCATCATCATCATTATCAATTAATATCCATGTGAGATCTGTTATACATTTATGTTTCTTAATAATTGGAACAATATTCTTATCTTTAAACTTCCTAAATTTATTTAACATACATACATACATTATCCATGCTTTTGACATGGTGATAAAGTTTGGGTAAGCACTTTATATCACTATTTTGATATTAATTGTTTATATCATTTAACAACATACATATTGACAATAGCAAATATCATATGGGCTTATGTACTGGTATATTTTGCTGTAAAATAAGCAGGTTTGAGAAACATTGTTGAACATTTATTAAGACTCATGTACGATATTTTTATACACTTATGTTTCTTAATAAATGGAACAATATTCTTATCTTTGAATTCCTAAATTAATTTAAAAATTAACAAACATACATTATCTATGTTTTTGTTATGGTGATCAACCCCACTTTGTCTGGGTTGTAATCCCATTTAATTATAAGCTGTCACCTAGACTCAAGGCTCGACCACGTTCATAACCTTCAGAGGCTTCATCATCAACTATTGTCGATCCACTACTGGACAAATTTTTCGGATGTCGACGCCAAATCAATCTTTTTCACTTACTGTGTTGCACGATTTCACTCTTCCCCAATAAATGCTCATCTCTTAATCTAGTTCAAGTTGTTTTTTTTCCCTTGTTCGTTCTGCCATCCACGGGGTCTGTTATTGTTTGTTGTTTGTACTCCTGCTGCCTACAAGTTCAACAACCAGAATGAAAACCACTAAGCCCAACCACATTTTTACCATTATTGTTATTAATATTAATAATAATAATAATATTAATTTTAATATTATTTTATTTATTTGTATTCATTCCCCTCCTCCACTATAGCTTGGCTAGGCCTTTCTACTACTGCCGCCAGTGTGTGGCTATTTTATATGGGTCGATAAAACATGAGTACTGTACGATATCTCGATAATAGTTAGCCTAATCCTAACCCTCTCCAGCGTAAGGCACGTATTTTTCGACATTAAATGTGGAATACCCTGGCTCTACTACTTGGCTAGTAGTAGTAGTAGGCCTAGGCCCTAGGTTGTGTCGTCAGTTTCTGTGGTTATTTTGGATTGTATTATGGGATTGTCAATGCATAGGTCTACGTACGTAGGTATGACAATAGAGCCTAATATACTTTTTTTGCGATAATTTAATTACAATTCCCCTTGATGAACACTGATGAACTGGCTGTAAAGATAGCCAAAATAGAGGCTTTCGACCTGCTCAAGTTTTCATTATATTCCATCCATAGTCCTATATAGTTTTCCCGTTTCTATTTCATAACCTCTTCGCAGCCGCTGGTTTCTGGACGATTTCTTGATAATCATACCCTCTTCGCAGCCGCTATTTGGTTCTTAAGATGTCTTAACAGCCGCTATTTGGTTACTGAGACATCTTTTTGGTAACGGCGCATGCTCGGCATGCCTTGATAACGTCACTTACTTCCAAGCGCATGCTCACTGGGTCTTTTTTAAATAATTCACAGACGTTATTTGGTAACTGCGCATGCGCATTGCTTAGTTTGGAATTCTCATTTCTTCGTAGTAAAAGCTACCGCTACCTACAGTTTCTTAATGACTATTTCCTCTTGATCGTTACAGTCTAAATGTGCGGCACGGAAAATAGCTTGTTTTACAGTACTGGGCTCCCCTCTTTCTCCTTTTACTTTTTCTTTTCTATAGCTGTTTGGAAGGGGGAAGGATTCCTCCTCACCCCTGTGGCTAATTGGATCCTCCTCTGGTTATCATATACTAGTGGTGCATCTACAAGAAAACATGGCAACACACATGCTCCCCGAAAAAAGCTTGCACAATCCCAACTTCTACCCTTGAAAATCTGCTAAGTAAACAAATTAACTGTACTTAAAAATCACCTCAAACTACCTCATTTTTTTGTCGATTGGTGGTGACACACATATTTTTTAGATATATTTTGCAGAGTTATTTGTAGCCAATTTTGTGGCACATACCATATTTGCCAGATTCAAGATTCAAGAAATTTTATTTGTCCATTTAAAAATACAGAAAATTGTATTGCTTGGCAGATGACGAATGTACAGATTGGACATAAATAAAAAGAATGCTCAACAAATCTGGGCCAAATTGAGAATACTGGCCTACTTTTGAAAGTAACATGAACAAAAATATAAACTGAAAACTGAATTGTAATACAGATTAACAGAGATGTGTATAAGAGACAGTATATCCTATATATTATATCATGTTAAAGGATGCATACATTTTGTTTTAGGCAGAATTGAAAAAAAAATAAAAGTAAAAATCTTGTTTTTATGACATCTACGGTAAATTGTATTTATGTAACCTTCAAAACAGCTTTGTTTGTGAGCTACTGGTATACATCCAGGAACTACAACTATTTCCTATGACAATATCACTTTCCCTTCAAACCAAGCCTTATTTCAGTAAGATAATTTCAGTTCACTAAAAGGTAAGCTACTTTTAAATATTATACAATATTTATAAAAAACAATAGAGATGGAGGATGAATATTTAGCTAAAATTGTAATAATTCATAAATAATTCATGTCACTTTATTGAAATTGTATAACCAACAGATTGGATAATACAAAATATCCCAATAGTATAGTAATATAAGTATTGTACTCTATAAACCCTAAAGTACTTTTCAAACCAAATACAATATAAGAAAAATTGTAATAAATTCTATCAATTACTATACAATGGTAGTGAAGAAGACAGCGGAATGTATGCATGCATCTTACAGTATGTAAAACATTTACAATTTTTTGTTTTATTTTTTAGGGATAGACAATTCAGTTTGCACCAATAAATAACATCTGAAAAAATGAAAACGTTGAGTGTGATCATAGCAGCTTTTGTTCTGCAAACCGCACATTCTGCTGAAGTAACTTTACCTGCAAATCAAGTAGCCAATCCTAATCATAAATTTACTTTTGTGTGTATCACAAATCTGACAGATTCACAGAAGGATGAAAATTACAACATTAAATGGAAAAAGAACAATGAACTTATTGCAGTAAATAACACAGTGCTAAGGTACAGTGGACAGATTTCGAGTTTCAGATTCCCTACCCAGCATCAACTAATAATACACAATGTTAGTGCAGAAGACAGGGGAATGTACACTTGCATCTTGGAGTTCACATCTTCACATCTTCCTTCCACAAATTCTTCAACAAACTTACTTATTAAAGGTTACTTGCCCAAACCATTCTGTACAAAGCCTGTAAGCTATGAAACAGGACCCACTACACTGGTGTGTTCATCTGAAGTAAGTATTCCTTTTGTGAAAATACAACTGCTTAATAGTACAACAGGAGATACTGTAGTAGAGGTTGTCCAAAATACTAATGTTGGCATTTTCAAATTGGAACACACAATTGACGTCAATGAGATTGGAGATGGCCAGTTTACATGCAGAAGCAGTTTCGCAAATCAGAATCTCCTTGAAACTAAGAAGTGTTTGATTCGATATTCAGATATTATTCCTTATACAACTGAGACTACATATGGAATGCAGACAACAGGCAACGATAAAACAAGGATAATAACAGCTCAGACTGGAAATACGACAGCACCAAAGAAAGAGTTCCAACAGCCTATTCTAGATGGCAGCAACCTGATCATTACTGTGTCTCTATGCTCAGCATTTCTCATTGTGTGTATCATTAGTATTTGTCTACTATGCAAGAAAAAACTATGCTCTACAAAAGAAAGAGAAAAACATGATTACGCACAATGTGTTCCAATAAGCATCCATTCAATTGAAGGAGTGGAAACCAAAACCTCAATTCATAACACCTATGAAATGAAAAGTATGCGCAATAAAGGAGAAGTTCAAATAGTTTTACAAGAGATGTATCCATACCATGGTAAAGGGTTACGAAACTCTTCTAACGTTGTGAAAAGACAGATACAAAGAAGTCTTTCAATGGAAGCAATAGAGGGCGGCACACAAGGAGATTACACTGACATTGGGCCATCCCGCTGGTACTCACAAGGTATCCTCACTAAAGAATTTGAAAGAGAATTGTGGCAAATAAAACATGCAACAAATGAAGTAAATGAGCAAGAGGATCATTACTATGCATCAACAGATTATTATTCAGAAGATAATTCTTATAAACCAGCAGATATTATAGTTTATGCATATACAGAAGATAACCCAAGTTACCAATTTCCAGACTATCCACAAGAGATGAATTTAAACAAATCTGCAGATGATCAATATGCCAATGATCAGCACCATGAATCTACTGATCATCAGAAGAAAGATCGACTGCCAGAGCTTAATTATCAAGAGAGATCTTCAGACAACCCTGTGGAGACTCATCAGTACGAGTCTACAGACCTAGAAATTAATCCGCCCAATACTTATTCAGACTATTCTTCTTTAACTGATGAAGCACATTATGAAAATTTACAAATGAAGTAAATGAGCAAGAGGATCATTACTATGCATCAACAGATTATTATTCAGAAGATAATTCTTATAAACCAGCAGATATTATAGTTTATGCATATACAGAAGATAACCCAAGTTACCAATTTCCAGACTATCCACAAGAGATGAATTTAAACAAATCTGCAGATGATCAATATGCCAATGATCAGCACCATGAATCTACTGATCATCAGAAGAAAGATCGACTGCCAGAGCTTAATTATCAAGAGAGATCTTCAGACAACCCTGTGGAGACTCATCAGTACGAGTCTACAGACCTAGAAATTAATCCGCCCAATACTTATTCAGACTATTCTTCTTTAACTGATGAAGCACATTATGAAAATTTAAATTTATTAGGTGAAAGTTTGATGTGTTCAAATGATTATACTCTTGAAGATAATCCTTGTTATCAGTCAACAGATAATTCAAGAGATCATAAAAACTCATAAAAAACAGATTATCTACAGGAGGATAATCCTTGTTATGTTACAGTTTGACAAGCCTGGCTATGGGTTAACTAGTTCAGTGAATTGTATAGGAATAAGAAGAAACATGTCTGATTGTTCTTTAATTAAATCTTGGTTCATTACACTTAAATGTGTTGCTTTTAGCTTCTTTTCGATCGTTTAGGTATATCATTCATGATTTACACTACAACAGTGAAAACAAGATTGCAGAAGAATGGAAAAACTTCGCAAGCAAGTAAGAAGAGCTGAAGCTGACATTAATTTTCCAAACTGTATAGGAATACTTTTAAATGGCGGTCTTGTGAAAAACACAATTTTGTGATCAAGTTTTTGATTTTCAAATAGTAATTATTATATATCTTGATACTGAATATGGCATTATTACTATGATATATCTTTTAAGCTTTAGACCATATGACATATTACACACATACAATGCATGGTGAAGACATATCACATCCATATAAATATGATGTCATATCATGAAGGTATACCTCCATGGTCATATCATACCCGCATATGGTAAGACTTCATTCCCAGTTGGTAGAGTTTGGAGACAATATATATGGTCAAAATCAATCTTTCAGTTTCACTTACTACAAAGTGAGAACCTGGCATCAATGAATGTGTTAATTGGCTAGATTGCACACATTGACAAACATGTTAAAAACTTTACTCAAACTAATTTTTCCAAATAACGATAATGTGTGTATTTTATTTACAGGTATTATTGATTATAGGGATTCAATTATTTCAGTTTTATTCAATGCAAAAGACAGACTTGGTGCAATTATTTTCTTTCGCAGTTTGAAAACTATGCGAACAAACTACACCTACATCAATGCTGCCTCCTATAGTCAGCATTTGTCATAGATGCCAAGTTAAACTAATTTGCAGGTGGAAAATTTTGTTTAAAAAACCCTCCCCCTAGGGGTCGTGGGCATTCCGGGGCATGCCCCCCCCCCCGAAAAAAATCCTTCCATAGATGCTCGGAAATACATTCTTTAAGCTAGTATTTTTGTCACTCTCATGAGCCAGGCACGTGGCGGTTGTAGTGTGTTCTTTGATCTTATCCGACCACACTGCAGCAAGTTTTATCTAATCTCACTCAAAAACTAGAGATTTTCGAATATTTACCGACCCTTATCAAAATTTATATTGGGAAGGTTACTTAAAATAGAAAGCCAATTACCTCAACCAGGGTGTGGTGCGCCACCATTTAATTGTGTTCAAATGTGTAACCAGGGTGAGGTGCGCCACCATTTATTTGTGTTTGAATGTATAACCAGGTTGTGGTGTGCCACCATTTATTTGTGTTCGAATGTGTTACAACAAAACCATCCTATTTTAAGCACTGTAATGATGGATATTTAGCGAGAGAGCACACATATATTTTTTATTATAGGCAATATTATGTGTGAGATTTTGGTCCTCAAGCGCGAAAGCGTGAGACAGACCGCAAATGCTGACGTCTCAAGCCGGATGTGTGAGCCTTGACACGTATGATTTGTCGATTGGTGGTGACACACATATTTTTTAGATATATTTTGCAGAGTTATTTGTAGCCAATTTTGTGGCACATACCATATTTGCCAGATTCAAGATTCAAGAAATTTTATTTGTCCATTTAAAAATACAGAAAATTGTATTGCTTGGCAGATGACGAATGTACAGATTGGACATAAATAAAAAGAATGCTCAACAAATCTGGGCCAAATTGAGAATACTGGCCTACTTTTGAAAGTAACATGAACAAAAATATAAACTGAAAACTGAATTGTAATACAGATTAACAGCAGTCACTTCTAGACACCCTCTGGATGGGCTTTCCTTGAAATAAACAATAGAAACTGCCAGGGTAAAATATGGTATGATTGTTTGTTATCAATCAAAAGTTGAAAATCAACATTGTAGCTTTACATTATTGATGTAATTTGTGGTAGGCCATCCATGGGAGAGGAAGTATGTTTCTGTGGGAATGCCTCTTATTGTGTGGGATGGCTTCCTTAAACAGAATTCTGACGCCTACAAATTGGCATGTCTAAATTTAGAATGCTAGTTGTGGACAGAACTGAGTTGAGTTTTAAGCACATTATAACAAAGCTTAGTTTACTACTGTCTATTGAAAATAATTGTAATCGATATTATATTTTACGCATGACCGGGACGTTATGGTGTTTGCCTTACAATTCAAAACAGCATTTTCTAACAACTACATTTATAACCTACGTCACAATTTTGTCTCTTAGACTCAATAAGCATTGAATAGTTAGCTGTACTAGTCCATAATAAATAGAAATTAAGTTGCACTCTGAGTGCATCATTCACATGAAGAAGTTTACTGTGTACAATGAAAGTTTATGTTAATAAAAAATATTAAGTATAGTCTCAATAAGAATTGTTTGATAAAATAATTTTTGATAGTGTATGCCTTGCCCATATATAGTCATGATGTGCCTATATATGGTCATTCAGTGATGTCATCACGACCATATTTAGGCATGTCACATGTTTTTGTCATATAAAATTTGATAGTCTGGATAGGACTTTTAGACATTAAATAAAGTATAATGCCATCGATACAAAATGTAATGGTTGCCAAGAATGCTAAACCCTTTGAAACACTTTCTTTATTGTTGCACTGTATAGACAATAACTCATGTACTGTAATGTAGACACACCCCAAAGTACATCCGTTCCAACATATGGTTCCTGTTAAAAAATGACCTTTGACAAATGATGCCTCAATGGATCAAGGTATTATATTTTCATATCAACATCCTAGAGGCCCTGCTTATGATTCTTTCTCTGATATAAATACACAAACTCAGTCAATTAAGTACCATCTCTAGTGCCATTATCAAAAATAAATTCAAAAATAAAACATTTCCATTTCTGTACATATTTGAATATGCATACATTGTAAGGCACAAGAGACAATGGGAGACATACCCACACAAGACAGAGGTGACTGTGGATGTAATAATGTGCAATAAATAAAACAATTATACTTTTAATATTTCATTTGCCATTCAATGACAGAAATATATGCTATTTGCACAAATGCTAAAAAGTGTGTAGCGTTGCGTGTAAGGTGTTGATCGTGAAATCAGGACTTGTCACCAGCGAATAGTAGAGTCAGCTTAGCAAGTTCCACTCAGCAATTTAATAATCACTTGAGTCTGGAATACATACTGAGTGTGCCCAATAATGTTCAGGGTGTTATTTCTTACAATTGCCATACATTTATGCAAGGCAGTGGTGTAACAAAATCATGTACAACATCCTTACTGGTGTTAACAGCTCAAGTAAAGCTTTTGATTTCGCAGTCACCTGAGATGGTGATGGCAGGGCAAGATGTAAATTTCATCTGCTTTGTCTCAGATGGACACACTCCCGCATCAATAGGATGGTCATTCCCGAATTCAGGTACCATTGGCCATAGTACTGCAGGCAGTACTCCTGTCTCTTATACACATCTTGCCCTGTGTACTCTCCCCACCCCAGAAACCCCACTGGCAGCATGACAAAGAAAGTTGCACAAAATGTTCCGGATTGCCAACTCATTATCCAGTGACCAGGGCGAAACAATTTTGCCAGTGCCTTGTACATTCTCTGGATTGTGATAGGTGCTATATAAATTCAGATTTTAAAAAAAATAGCTGCCAAACAATAATATTATTGAAAGAATTATAGTAAAATCTGTAAATCAATGAAAATGTAAATGCCTTTTTTAGATGGTAAAGTTAATAACTTATTTGATCATTTTACAGTAAGTGAGCAATACTTACTGTAAAATGATCAAATAAGTTTACAGTAAAAATACAGCAATACAACGGTTAAATTGACTGATGAAGGGTTTTAAAATTTTATTCAGAATATATTTACTTATTGTAAGTTCACAATGAGATAAAAACCATTCTATGAAAGCAAACTGGAAAATCTATTTTCGACTGACAACTTCATTGTCATTTTATGTATTTTCAAAAAATATTTCTGTATCCAATTACCTATATAGTATTAAAGAAACAAACAAAATGTATTCTATTTTTCATCAATTTGAACTTCCACACAAACAGTAGGAGTTTGACTCAAAAGAAATAGCTGACATGCTTACATACCGTGGAAACACTACATACGTCACATGGAAAAAAAACAATGAAAAGGTGACTATAAGCCTGGGTAAATAGAGTTACAGCTTCTTTGATATGCATTCATTGTACAGACCTTCCATGCATGATCAAGTATGCCCCCCATTGAAACTTACTCGGGTATAAAAAATCAGGTTTTGGTATGTAGGCGCAGCAGACAACAGAAGATAATATGCGTTGAATACACAGCATTCATACAGACAAGGCAGTAACAAGATTTCAAATTTTAAGGTTTTTAAGGCTGAATCACAGAAACATTATATGGTATATACTTTATATAAAAACAAAGGTAAGTTCGCTAGTGTAGAAAAGACATTATAGGATAAAGAGAAGAAACTCTCAACTGAGATTTGGAAACATGCTGGTCATAAGAGAATGCTATCACAGTTTAGCCTACAGGAGTTCAATTTCTTGATTCTAATTTGCATACTGAAATAAATCCTGTGTATTCTACATTGAGTATTTGCATATAAATTTATTTAAATTCATTACAACTTCATCCTATATGGAATGACTTATGTAAAGGCACTGGGTATAAATCAAATCACAAAAACTATAATATAATTAAATATCCCTTAAAGATGTTAACAAGTTGTACTCTTCAGTCATCAGTTTTTATACATATTTCAATTAAATTATACTTTGAAAGTGTCTTTAAATACTATATTTATTATTTTTAATGATATATTTTACCAGGAAAACAATTTCTCACCAACAAATGTAAAATAATGATATTAATCTAAAAAATTGCATAAGTCTATTTATACCTGTAATAATTCACAAAATATCAATCAGACCTGTGTTGTAGCTACGCCAGTCGGGTATACCGGCACTAGCATTTGTTAACCGGGACAGAGAGCAAATTTTAAAAATTTGACCGGCACAAAATGTGTGTAAACTTTAATTAAATTATCAGTTAAATATGTCACTCATAATATTCATATATTCCGATGTGGAAAGTCAAAAATTTCGACCCTGAAATTCTTGAAGCGGCTTATTTTACACCGGTTATCAACCTATTCTTACTTACAATTCTAAATTATGAACAGCGGCGAACACCATGGCAGCCTGCCAGCTGTCTCTCTCTCTCTCTCTCTCTCTCTCTCGTACTATCTAGGCTAGCCCTATTAATTAACCCCACTCCGTAATAGCCGGCACTCAAATCCGACTAGCTATAAAACTGATTCAGACTATTCATTAATGCCTAATAATTTCACTTTTCCTTTTAACAGTTTAAGAAAATTGAATAATTTTTACATGGACCTTGAAATACAGAGTGCCTGACTTCAGTGTAAAAAAATTACACAATTCATTGGAGATGGCTCACACCTGGTTGCAAGTTACTGTTTTAATTCTGACTGTGATTGCAACAAATAATACATATGCTGCTGAAATCTCTTTTCCTGATCATGTGACTATAGATATGGAGGGTGATAATGCTATGTTCCAATGTTCTTTAACTTTAACGTCTGGTGAAGCTGGTAATTCACATGGAATACTTTGGATAAAAAATGACACCATTGTAATAGCTACTAGTGACAGCATATCAGACGCCAGCGGAAAATATGCACTTGATGGATTTTCAACTGCAATGAATACAGCATTGAGCCAAACACTGAAAGTTACAAACACTGATATATCTGATCTTGGAACATATCAATGTATTTTTATTCTAAACACTCAACGAACAAATGTCAAGGCATCTGCTAGATTATACATTAGGAATTTTGTTCCTCCACCAACATGTCCTAATCCTACACAAACTATAGTGATGCCTAACGACCAAGTAACATTACGATGTACTGCAGATCCTGGTGATCCAGCAATACAGATGATGTGGTCACCAGCGAATAGTGGAGGAGTCAGCTTAGCAAGTTCCACTCAGCAATTTAATAATCACTTGAGTCTGGAATACATACTGAGTGTGCCCAATAATGTTCAGGGTGTTATTTCTTACAATTGCCATACATTTATGCAAGGCAGTGGTGTAACAAAATCATGTACAACATCCTTACTGGTGTTAACAGCTCAAGTAAAGCTTTTGATTTCGCAGTCACCTGAGATGGTGATGGCAGGGCAAGATGTAAATTTCATCTGCTTTGTCTCAGATGGACATACTCCCGCATCAATAGCATGGTCATTCCCTAATTCAGGTACCATTGTCCATAGTACTGCAGGCAGTACTCTGAGCATTTTCAATGTTCAGTCTAGCTATGATGGACTGATAGTGACCTGTACAGTTAATACAACTGATGGGCAGCAAGAGAGTGAAACAGCTGTACTTAATGTGATAGCGACAACAGCAACAGCAACAACACTAACTCAGCACACAACAACATTAACTCAACACACAACAACAACCACCACAACAACAATGGTTCCAACACAGACATACACAATGACACCAACTGCTTTGTGGATAACCTTATCAACTGATCGTCAACAAACATTGTTAAGTGACGGTACGTCAAGGTCACATGACATCACAAGAAACCAATCAGTCTCACCATTGAATGAAAAAGGCGATGAATCGCCCCTGAGTACCATGCTCATAATAATTATTGCAGTCTGCGGATCTATTTTTCTGGTGTTTGTCACTTGTATTATAGTAATCTGCTGCTTTTTAAAACCTCAAGCTCCGAAGTCTGCACACGATATTAATTTTCACATGGAGTATTATAAGAATGTTAATGTGGAAGATGAATTGAAAGATAACATGGCAGTAACAGAAATGGAAATTGATAATAGTGCAAGAAATGATTTTTCTGAACCTACATACATAAATTATGACCTTGAAAGTGAAGAAAAAGTAAATGAAATTTACTACTATAAAGACGATGGTTGGAAACCTCCTGCCATTTCTAATCAAACTACAACTCTCTAACAGATACAGTAATTGAAAAAAAATGTTCATGTTTTGTATTGTTTCATATGTATATTACAAAATATAATGTTTTAGTTTATATATATAAATATTTTTATTATCATATCAGATCTGCCTATTAGGCTATGAAAGAAATAACAGTAGATTATCCAGTTATTTTTTAAAAGGATTCTTTTTATTTAAAAAAAATTTTTCCTCAAAGTGGAAACTGACATTTGTAATTATGGATGACCAGGGATGTAGCTATGGTGGGCAGAGTTTGGCAAGGCCATCCAGCCTTGAATTTTTTCGCTCAGGCTATAGCTAATTCATGGCCCTCCACACACCTTTATTAACCCACTTTTCCATCCTAAAAATCCACTCTTACCACCCACCCACCCTTAAAATGTCTATCACCCACCCTTAGTTTTCTACAGCTGGATGATGGTGTCTTTTCACACTAGTCTTCTGACTTTTAGTTTCTGTGTAGCCTAGGATAGCTTTGTTTTTTCTTGTTTTTCCTTGTTTTGCGCATAGAGACCATGTACTTTGCGCTATATAAGTCTCCAACCATTACTAATACCATTACCATTAGAATGTATGGAATGGAGTACTGGTATTGGGTATTTATATTGCGCCTTACCCTTGCGGTTATGAAGCCAAGCCTTAATAATTCAGGAAAACTAAATTATTGACAATGATAGAATTATATTATACTTCACAGAACGTTTGCAGAAAGATAATAAAAAAATTTAAAAATTATTAAAAAAAAATTTACATCTAAGACTGTGTATGCTTTGCATAGACCCCTGTGCTGGTAATAAATTTCAAGATTTTTTTATTAGAAAGCTTTAAGCAGATAAACACTTATCTATGTCTCATTTGAAATTGATACCATATTTAATCCATTTATAATTAGCCATTTAACATTTTAAAATGCCAAATACGCATTTGTGTTTATTCTACCAACTCACCTACTTGGTTGTATTATTTTTATGTATGTCATAGTTACAGAAAAAAGAATAAGAATTAGAGTTTTCATCTTTCATTATTTTCAATATTATCTAACAATAAAATGCAGTGTGAAGGGTTTTATGCAAAATATTTGCCACTGTTGGAGCTAATGGCAACAGTGTAAAAATAAAGTGATGAAGCATGGACAATAGAGGGATTCGGTGATGTTTGTTTACAGGCAGTCATGTGACAACGTGACACGTGACAATAACTTGGGTGTACATGAAAAACATTACAGTGCAATAGCATAGGAAAAGATAATGTTATGTTTGTGAAAACAACCACCCACTGTTTACGTAAGAAATAAATGGCTTGGAAAGGCAATACAATTGTTCAAAATAGTGTTTATTTGCTTATCCTAGCATTCTCCTAGGATTGTATGCTTTGAAATCATTCATAAACCTTAGCTATAGCCCTAATATCGCAGCGTAGTTCGCGGTTCGATTGAAGACCATGACCATCATGCATAATTAACCGTATATGTGCAGGGCCTAGGACTAACATTTGTAAAAGAATTTCAATGTTTGCAGCCAATATCCTTTACAGCATTAGCAAAACCTTAAGGAAAAATTCTCAAGTTTAATTTCCCATCAATTTGGTATAGTTTACTGGGAATTAAACAATAAAAAGGGATGGCCGCAATAGCAATCTCCACGTAAAACACCGCTGTGCCAACCCATTGTTTATAACCAACACCCAAGTTAGGTCATGTGACGCCCATTGCCGAATCTATTGAACCACCTGGTAAACTGGATTCAATTTACCCTTAATAGGGAAACTTTTGAAAGTCAGGAACATTTATACCTATTTAGATCAACATCGTTTTGTAACATTTAATTGGTTTAGTACAATTGTAATACAGTATATTTTGGGACATGGGCCATTGATTGATAATAGAAAAAATATTTCTCTTTTTGAAAGAGGAAATCCCTTTTACAATATAATTCATCATAGAATAAGTGGATGGGCTTTTATAGTGGAAGACTACAATCTCCTACAATGCCAGTGGCGTACCTTTTATGAGCTCTTAGGGTAAAGGGGCCCTGAAGGTGGTAAAATATAAATTCTTTGATACAAATATAAATTCTGGAATTAAAGGTGTTCCAAAGTCAGTCTCTACTACAACTGAAATTTAAATACTGTCCGAAATAATGATGTAAATGTAAATTTGAATAAAATTATATTAATACAACAGGCTACAGTATTATTGATGTTGTGAATTGATTACTAAAATGCACTGGGCCCCCAAAACTTTATCGCTCCGGTCCATGTGACTCGTTGTTACGCCTTGTACAGTATCTATTCTGTATCAAATAGTGATAGGATTAATGATTTTTATCAAGCATTAACGAATGGCTTTACATCGAGTCTGAAGGTAGAGATCTACAAAAATTAAGCTGCGAATTGATAGTTGCGACACTCTCCTTCCTATACCAGATTCAGGGGTTCAAATATAGGCAATTCAGAATTTTATGCAGTGAAAACCTTACATGATTTTGCAGATATAAAACATTGTTTTACGAGGAAGTTACACAGATCTTGAAGATCATTCAATTGTCACAAAGGAATACTATTGCAATCACTTCCTATAACAACCATCATCTCCTATCTACTGTACATCTCATAGTTTTCTATGACATCATATTATGCTATTGCTGTTGACACAATGGGCCATGGAAAAGTTATAGTAGATATAAAACTCTATTTTGATTTGCTTCATTGCTGCAAAGCAGCCAATTCATATTCTTGACAACAATTTGACCTCTGAAAGGTCATTGTTTGTCAAAAAACGAGTGCCTAAGACGACTGAAAAGCGGAGTTTCCTTCTTTCGTTCTGCCGGGTAAAATCAATTACCTACTCGTACCAATGTCCGTATGTCGCGCTAGCCTTATCCTACTCTAGGCCTAGACTAGCTAGGATGGTATAGGCCTAGCCTTGAAGGGACGAAGGTCCCAATGAAAAACAACGTCGCTCTTTGATAGCTAACATTGTCTATTTAACATCACAATAATTCATTAGACCTATAGTTTTTTTTTAATTGTACTCGACAAATCTCAGCCGATACCTCGCACAACTCGA